>NW_008794003.1:354101-396141 GCF_000699145.1 Aptenodytes forsteri
TCCCGATAAAGGGTGTGAGCGAGCGGCTGTGTGGTACTCAGTTGCTGACTGAGGTTAAACTACAAGCACCAACAATTTTTACTTGTTCTCTCTTTTCTATTCCAGTGTCTCAGCTGCATATGATGAATACAAAATTTAAGGAAGCAGAGTCCTCCAAGGTAGCTTGTTAACCTTCAGATTATATAGACATGTGAAAATCCTCAGAAATCTAAACCAAAGTAAACTGTGGTGAAGAGACATTATACCATTTCAGTAAGATCAGAAGGTATAATTGAAATTCTTAGGAATTTGCATGGCTCTTCATACTCTAGTCAATCATTTATGATGTTAAAAAGCACTTTGTGTTTGTAACTAAGCACTTCAACTTTCATATCTTTTCCAGATTCCAGTTTAATGAGTAGGGCCCACAGAACAATTTAAGTTGGAAGGGACTTCTGGAAGTCACTGGTCCAGTCCTTCACTCAAAGTAGGGCCACGCTGGCACTTGGTTCAAACTTTAAAGTTGGCTCAGGTAGCTCACAGCCCAACCCAGTTTTGTGCACCTCCAAGGACGAAGATTTCCCAAGTCTCTGGGCACCTGTTCCAGTGCTTGACCACCCTCATGGTGCAAAAAAAAAGTTTCTCATATCTTACTGGACTCTTCCTCATGACCATTTAATGTCTATTACCTCTTGTCTTCTCACTGTGGACTTTCAAGAAGGTAGGGTGCAGTCTTCTCTACGCCCTCCCATTCAGTAGTTGTAGACAGCAACCAGATCCCCCCTTATCCTATGAAGTTCACTCACCCTCTCCCCCCACGTCATATATTTAATCCCTGATCATGTTTGGTGACCCTGTGCTGAGCTTGCTCCAAGTATGTCAATGTCTTTCTTGCACAAAGGAGACCAAAACTGGACACAATAGTCTAGCTGTGGCCTCACAAGTCCCAAACAGAGAGGCGGAATCGCTTCCCTTGACTTGATGGCTACACTCCTGCTCACCACCTGAATGTTCATTTAGCCTTCTTAGCTGTAAAGCTAAGAAAAACCCAGATCAACTTCTACCAAGTCACTCTTTTTTTCCTCTCTCCCTGATTTGACAGTATGCATCGTGCAAAAATAAGTTTTAGCTTTGGCCACAATTACTCAAAGACAGCGTATGAATTAGCTGTTTATTTGTTACTAAATGGCTTTGGTCCTTTTAGAGGACATTATGGGATGGGGGAATGGAACTTCAGAAGTAAAAAAAAAAGCAGCACAAAAAATACTTGAATTGTAAAACCCATCAGAAAGTGTAAAACCATCTGTACGGCATAACACACGCAACAACTTTCATTAGTACAGACAGGCTTGATAAATCTTGGGATGTTGCCACACATCATACAATTCTCACACTGTGTTTCTGCCTGTGCAGAAAAACATTTCAGTATTTACAACTGCCAAGAGTCCTATTCTTACTGATGCCTAGTTTAGTGAGACTGCATTATTTGCCCTGTCTCTGACAGTTTATATGTCAGGCTCTAGAAAGGCAAAAGTAAGCTTACAAAACTGGTTGTCACCTTGCTGAGGAAAGGTCTGCCCCTAATGATAAACTAATGCTACCAGTCTCTACTAGTTTGTTATTAATTCTGTCAACAAACAGTATTCTTAGGGGGTTTCTAGTGTGTTATAATAATGCATACATACCCCTTTGAAAAAATAGAAAATAAACACCTTTTGCCTTTCACACAGTGACCTCATTTTGAGAAGTCATGACCCTATATGCTTCAGCAGCAGCTGACCTTGACCTTCAGCAACCATGTCCCTAAAGAAAGCTCCTAAATGTCATGATCCTTTCATGCATAAAATTTGAGACACAGAAGAATAGAAGAAGAGTGGAGAGAAGTTTAACAAAAGTGCAACAGGAATGTCACCAAAATCCTCAGAATGTATTTAGTAATTGGCTAGTTCACATGGCTTGTTTTATCATACTCAGTAATGGAAGACTACAAAGTCCATCAGTGTCACTCACAGAAGAACTGTTTTGTTTTTTTTTTAAAGGCATACCAGTTTAAGAAGTCTACAACAACTAGAGAAGAAACCTATAAAGTTAGGCTCTCTCAGAAGATCAGTGACACACAAAATAGTGAAACGTTCAGAAACTTTGAAAGAAGTGTGGTGGTTCCAAACACTGCAGTTCCAGAAATATACGTTCCCAAATGAACTACCAGAACAGAAGGACTAGAAAAAATATTTTGACTTGACATCTTAATGCACCATTACTGTGAAAACAATGAAATGAAAAGTAAAATTTCCAGAGATAGTCACAGCTCTGCCAATAACAAAAAACCCTTCAGTGACAATTACTCCTTTGAGCAATCAGTTCATAACAGACATCCTACTGCTGCCTTGCTCATTATACTACTTAAAGAATGATCTATATGTTAGAAATTTCGGTCATTTTTTTACCCTAGCATTAGCTGCCCACAGCATAATTTCATAGTTAAGTTTCTTAATTTCTTAGTAAACAAATTAAATGCTGACATCATGTTCAAGATCCACAGCCAAATTAAACATACTATTTTAAGGTTTTCCAACTGAGAAATTCAGAATACAACCGAGAAAATGGTATTTGCAAAGCTAGTAGCAGCTATTTATGTATAAATGTATGTTACGCATCCCTTGGACATGAACGTGTTTGCAAGCAAACAAGATGTCACATATGTACCCTTTTACTACCCACGCATTGGTACTTGTTATTCAAATATGAACACATCCTATTAAAACAGAATACACAAGAAAAAATAACAACCATTCAAACAATTACAACACTAGGAATGTTCTTGTCCTTCCACAATAGTATAGGATCCAAAAAATAAAACCAAAGTACATTTTCCATAAGTGATATTATAATTGCTCATTAGATGGATTTTGACACGATCCTCATTTCCAAGGCTGAATTTCAATGCCCTATTAAGTATAGTGTTGAACATTTACTTGATGCAGGGTTTTGTAACATTTAGCTATAAAAATGTGAACTGCAAGTCTGACCTCTGAACAGTGATTAAAATTATCTTAACATTTCTTAAGGAGACTATCTTCTGTAAGAAAAGCATCGAAAGAAAAGGAAACTTTTCTGTTGTATTGAATATACTGCAAAATACTGGGCATGGTTTTTTACCTACACTAATTAAACTAAAATTTTTTATTAGATAATAAAAAACACTGAAAAATATATTTAACCAAGAAGTTGAATTCAATTAACAGATTCCTATTACTCTGAAATATTGTGATCTGAAGCTTCGTTTTTTTGAAAAAAAAAAAATCTTCATGCTTAGGGCATAGTTTAATTTTGATTACAATAGTTTGAATATTCTGCAAAACAGTGATATGTCTTGAGAGTAAATGACTTCAGACCATTCAGATCATTACTCAGAAATTTCAAATGTGATTTTTCAGAGAAGCTTGTTCATCCATTTTCCACTCCTCATTACAAATGATAAAGGGACCTATTCATAAAGCAAAGCAGTTTTTATAAAAAGAACCTCAAAGTGAATGATATACCAGGCTCTACTTTTAAAAGTAAGCTAAACTGCTCAATAAACAATGCAATGGGAAAGGAGTACAATACTTTTGGCTAATAGAAAATTCTCCCAAAATGTGTCAGTTGTCATGAATCTTCCAATATCTTGAATATCATGAAGAGTCACCAAAACTGAAGCCACACAACTAGCCAAGTATTTTAGCCTCCTCCAGAAAAAAGAACATGGCTATTCCTCGAGCTATCTGTGCTGAGGGCTCACCAGACCCTGTAAAAGAGAATTCAAGTTTTTCCAGCTTTACTACTAGTACTTGAATGGATTCACAGTAGAATCACATTTGCCTTCCTCACTGCCACATCACCTCATTACCTGACATTATTCTAATTGTCTGAAATATATGAACGTTCAAGTTGGTAGAAAATGCTAACAACATTGATTCAGTTCTTTGTCTACTTTTATGGAAGATTTTTTAAACACATTTTTTCTTCCAGTAAAAAAATAGTAATAATAATACCCTATTGTGAGTGTGACATTCTTGCTCCTCTGAATCAGTTCCTCCATGTGTATGGCTTTCCATTCTTCTGTGGCTACACCACACCGAGCATTCAGTCCCCTCCAGGTAAGCCACGCTTCCATAACAGCACACTCTTTGAGGCTCCCTAGGCTTTACAAAACCCAAGGGAAAAAAAAAAATCCAGACAAAGTAACAAACATATTCACACTGCCTTGAACCCTTATCCTCCAGTCAAATTATTTTCTTTCCAAGAGACCAAGAGTGTTTTTTCACACTTAGCTGAAATCAAGTCTCAGGGGTTCCTATCCAGTGTAAGTTAAATAGCTTTCTATTAGTAATTCAGCAGGCACACACACTGCAGAACTTGACACTGGTCTTCGGGAAGGTCCCCAAAAATAACTTCACTCCTGATTTAAAGATCTGGGTGCCTAAACTGCTTAAAAGACAACAACAAAAATGCAAAAAAACCCCACCACACACAACAAACCAAAACAACACACAACACATACTCTGCAGCTATGAATGGGAGCCACAGCTGGCAAACCCAAGGATGCCCACTATCCACTTTGACACAAATTGAAGAGGGAGATGTTTAAGAGGCCAAAAATGCCACTCCTTTCTCTCTTTTCTCACAGTTTTAACTTTAATCTAAAAGTTAAATCAAGGCACCACACAGTCTGAGGCTGCAGACTGGCGCCCAAAGGCCAGGCTCAGTTTGGTCACTCTTACTGGGAGCTCCGTGGCCAAATACTAACACCACACCAGAATGGCATTTCTATCAGCCTCCCCCAGAAGGTCGGTGCTCAGGAGAAGTGCACCCTCCAGGTATTCCCTGCACAGAGATTCAGGCATTTCAGAAAAGCTGAGGAACAAAAAAATAACAGAAGTTTATCTACTCTTCAGAGGCGTTAAGAAGCGGAGGAGAATCTGCCAAATATCTATTGCACAGGATATCAAAACAGAAGTAACTGATCATTGTGGGTGGATAAAAGACTGGTTTTATTCCTCTCAGTTGCATTTGAACTTAGAATTAATTTTAAATACGTTAGGCCAACACAAGTCAAACACAAAGACATTATAAAATATGTGACAAGGGGTATGCACTCTAAACAGCAGTTCTGGCCAAGTTTGTGGTAAAAATCTGTTTTTGCTCTTTGCCTTCTCCTATACATGCTGTTTAGGTTACCTGGTAAAAATATATAGTTTTCAATCAAAATGAAGTTTGCAAAGCTGTGCTTCCAGTCTGCTGATCCTTCCCGATGTCAGTAGTCTACTAATAACTAATTTAGTCCTTGGCCTCTTGACCTTCAGGGCTTTAGTACAGGGAAGAGGCAAGAAAGTCAGCTCCATCCTCTTCCCTGGGCTCCAGTCCAAAGTCATCACAATAATTACTAGAAGGCTTCTGCTCGCCTGCTAGCTACTTCTCTCCTTCCGTGCTTTCAGACTCTATCAAGAAACTCTACAGCTTCTGTTGACCCAGCAGAGCTCTTAGTCTTTGGACATGTCACCCCACTCTACCAGGATTATAATAATTTATTCTAATCGTTTCTTATCTACTCTTCAACCACAACTTGGCAGCATGGAGAGAGGTAGGCTGCTGTGTGATCTGTAAGGTAATGTGAATTAGGCTAAGAAAAGTAGCAAGATTCCACAGCCAATTCCTACCCTCCACAGGATTGCTCACAGGTAGCATGTTCCTGTGAAACATTTTAAGGAAACTCAAACTATTGAAGAGGGGAAAGCCTAGAGCTAACCACATGGAGCTAGAACTTCCTGAAGAGATAAAATGATGAGCTCCTGACAGCCGTAGCTGCCACTTCTTGGCAGAGTATATTCTCATTTCAGTTTATCTAGGCAATTCAATTCAACAATACGTTTATTCAAAATGAAAAATCAGCTGAGAACTGAAAAGCAGGGAAGCTTACCAGTCTTACTTTCTTACAGGCTCTGAATAAAAACTAAATGCAAGAGCTGAGTGCCGCCATCTCCAAGACCCTGAAAGACTCCTCCTGGTCTCATCTACTCTATCAGCTGCATAGTCTATCACACATCATCTGCAAACTGCTTCTGTTCAATATATCAGCTTTAAATGCAAAACTCTCCCCAATACACATCCAGAATGTTTCCCATTTTTTCTTAACTAAAATTCATTTTAGTTCTATGCAGTTTTAATTGAACTTCAATTACTAAAACTAGCTTGACAGAAGCCATGAAGAAGAAATTAATGTTCTACTAAATAAGAACTGTCACTCAGCATTTCCTAAGCTAAATGTAAAAATTAAGACTCTGAATAAATGTATGCTAAGTATCATCGCATAAATATGCATATAATGCATCTTCTTCATAAAAAGTGTTAAATTTAATGTAAAGACATTTAATTGCACATCAACATTTTAGCTGTGATCAATCACTGAAAATCAATGATTCTTTTAAATAAATGTAGAAATATATTTAATTCCAATCCACTTACTTTAAATACATTTTTTTTACTTCTCAATCACTTAGACTTCAGTCAGTTCACTCTCCGGTTAGGAAATGGGATCTCGGGACATAACCCCACTAACTACAAAAACGTATTTTCCCTTCTGCAATCAGCACAGTTGTTATGCTGACAGTGAAATCAATTGCTGACCCAAATTTCTCATCCAAAAGTGCATCACTGAGGGTTCACCCACACTCAATCTCTTTACCAAAGTTTTTTTTAATGCCATTAAAATATTCCAATCCTATTATAATGCAAATATAAAGGGGTAGAGAGAGCACGCATAATACCATTAACAGTCAGAGATTTCTTAGTCCCCATTATCAGATATTAATTCTCACATTAACTGAAGTTTTGTTTAAAAAAAAAAAAAACCAAACAAACCACAAATCCATTAGCAGCTGCATTAAAAGTGAACAAAAGAGGCAACAACTGCTGATGTGATTATGCATCTAACCCTTTTTGAAAGTTTCTGTATCCAAGAGCACCAAACACTCATTGTTTCAACTTTCATTTCATACCAGGTATGTAAGTACATGTTACTGAAAGACAGCCTTGACAGGGTTTCCCCCATCTCAGTATTTTTAGCAAGCTTTGAAAACCAGTCATTTTTAGCAAGTCTCTAGATGGTTTCCTTTAAGGTCTTTTAAAGCCATAATACAGTAGTATTGGGGGGAAGAAGAAAAAAAAGCATTTTTGTGTACAAGGAGCATGTTTCAGTTTCAACTGCACCAACATGGCAGGTGCCAGCCATGAGCCTGCCAGCAGATGGAAGAGCCCGTCTCCAGCACGCACTTGGAACATTCTCAACTACCTGCCCAGGTGTACCCTGTATCATGAAAACTCCTTTACACGCTTCTCTCTACTGCATATGATGGTACATGATCCTGTTAGTGAGAACAGTCAAAGTAGCCTGCCATTTCACACAGGAGGGAGGATACCAAGCAAACAGCTACACTTTAGTTACGAGCATACAAACAGCACTTTTCCACCCCTAACAGTGACTTTATTCCTAGATGAACATGGGCGAATGAAAGGTAGATCCTGTGTGCTAAATACATTTTCAACACGACTTGTATCCTCTCTTTTACAAATCCACAAGTCCAAGATTCTCAAATCAGTACTACGTAAACAGAAATCATGTAAATTCATAGCACATCACTGTTGTAGTCATATTCCCGCTCCCTGCAGGAGTCTACCATTACACTGCCTCATCCTGGACATGTGTTGAACAACTTGGTTAGTCT
This sequence comes from Aptenodytes forsteri, assembly GCF_000699145.1. Taxonomy (NCBI): domain Eukaryota; kingdom Metazoa; phylum Chordata; class Aves; order Sphenisciformes; family Spheniscidae; genus Aptenodytes; species Aptenodytes forsteri. Next base: position 361,844 of record NW_008794003.1, read on the forward strand.
ATAAACCTCCCCCAAAACAAGATCATCCAAAACATCATTAGAATTGCCCTAAGATGTACTGTACATCCAACCAGATCATAGGTTCACCAATATTCAGGAAGTCACTCAACTAAAATTTCCTCAGGTATTGTTAAAAAACACAGATTACATCATCTGAGTCACTAATGGACGGAGATTTATCTACATCGCAGGTACTTTCTTCCACATCTTACAAATATGAAGCCCACCGACCTGTTATAGCCCTTCTGAAATGTTTGGCACTTCCACTATTCCCTCACAGATGTACACATTACCAGTTAATCATCACCACAGGGAGTGTCAGCACAGAGGTTAAGGGTTGAATATACTCACTTCAATCTTACTTTGGAACCCCTTCAGTATCTTCCAAAACAAAAACAAAATATAAGTAAAAAAAATTAAAGAATTTATATCTACACTCAAATATATTATGTAGCACTATGAATTGCCCTATAATCATGAGGTAAATTGATTTTAAGGTACCACAAAATCCCAGTTCTAGCTCCACTATCATTATATCGATTCAGATACTTTTAACAACAAGGTAAACTGATAATCTATGAAATTTAAAGCATATACAAATACTATTAAAGTATCCTAAAAAGAAACATGAACTAAAAATTAGCAGCTCTGCTAGTAAACAGGAATTGCAAAGCATTTGATTATTTTTTTATTCAACACTTTTTTTTTTTTAAATCTACTACAAACAGTGTAAGACAATATGAAGAATTTCTCCATATTCTTAGTGGATGACATATTAATGCCATTAGTTAACACTTTCTATTTCCACAAACAGAAAATACAGAACAGCTACATTCCAATTCCTTAAAATTAAGTAAAGTACCTAAATCCTACATCTCCAGCAGACAAACTGCATCGGTTTCATTAAGCGTATTTGTTGATAGCAGCACACTCTAATACTCTGACAATGGAAGGCCACAAAAATAAGCAAGTACAAAAAGTGTACTCTGTGTGTGTATATGTGTGTGTGTGTATATCTTTAAGGAACACTTCTGAAGTATGGCAGAACTAACATTCCTACTTAATAAATGGACATAAAGGCTCAATGAAGCTGATTTATCCAAGATAGTACAGGATATGCATGACAAACCTGGAGCTAAACCTACTTTTCCTTGTCCCAGGTTACTACAACAACTATGTAATTATCTTTTTTTCCTTACCAACATTTTTCATTAATAGTTCAAGTGCTTTACAAAATCTTGACCTTAATTTTACATACAGGAGAAGTGATGTGCTATGTCAAATCACTTACCCACAACTGCCCACAAAACCAATGAAACATCTCAGAACTGAAGGTCCCGCTCCATACACTATCAAATAGGCCACAACAGCCCTGCAGGTCAATGTAAGCACCCCTGCTGCAAAGAGCAGTAAGGAATTTCAACCTGTTCTTTCTAAAAGGAAAAAGAACTTCAACTTCACGATCCAGCTTGTTTCAAGCACAAGTAAGCAGATTCCACACAAATAGAAAGGCATTTGAAATTAGAAGTCTTCATCCAGGGTTTCAGGCGAACCTTCAGTTTTCAAGAACCCTGAGCTCTCAAGGAATACACAGAACTGCACTGTTGTAAGAAGTAAGATCATTAGAAATCCCACCATGTAATTACTTGCACTTTTATTACTTGCTGAAACACTTTATTGGGAGCATATATAGTCATGTCTACACACACGCAAATATCATCAAGCAGAATCCATGTGCTCTCCATAAAGCATGTTTCCAGCTTGGGATTTATTTGTTTGTGTGGGAACAGAATTCCCATACCAGGAGATGGTATGCAGAAGCTCTTACTCCTAACATCAGTATATACTCTAAAATAAAGACACTGAGTTGCAAGGCTCATGTAGAAGGTGGTGTTAGGAAAAAACATCCTTAATTGTCTATGTGGCTGACAAGCATACAATAATCTGAATTTTTTCATAAAATATACGTTTCTCAAAATTTATCCATTTTATGACAGATCAACATTACATCCTTTCCCAAATCTCCCACTTCTCTCACTTAAGTGCACTCTTACAAAGAGGGAATAAACTTCAACAGCCTATAAAGCAGTTAGGTCTTTCGCAAGCCATCGTCACTGTTTCTATAATGTAGCGGAAGGGTAGATAGCAGTATTTCAGAGTAGACAAAAACATGCAGAAACCAAAGAAAATGCATAATTGCGTAGGTAAATACTAACAAAAACACATGACCAAATTCTTGACATGCACTGTAGGGACCTAAGTTTCAAGGTCTTCACATCATCTAGAAACATCCACTTTTCTTTGTTGTAAAAGAAGGGTTTCAAAACACAAAAAAGCATTAACAGGTAACTGGAGAAAACGTGTATTACAAAATATAGTTTCAATATAGTTTAGGCAAAAGTGTTGCAAACCAACCTTTATCGGAATTAAGAGATGAACACCTACAGCATGCTCTAGCTTTCACTAACAGAGACTACTGGAACTTACAGAAATTTTAAATATTCAGGACTCACTTAGCAGCAGCTTTGAAAACTGCAGAGATGTATGAAAGAAAAACCACGAAGTTAGAAAATTCCAAACCACAAGTAATTGAAAGACATGAATAACTCACATTAGAAGTAGGCATATATAAAATGCATCCCACAACTTTAAAAAAATATATAGCCTGTATTTAAAAAAAAAAGGGGGGGGGGGAATAGAAGTACTTTCTTGTATTTTGATCACAGAGAAGGAATTAAATTATAAATTACACCATTCTAATGAACCAGAACTGATTGCAATCTTTTTTTTTTAAAAGGTATGCAAAACCAACCAATAAAATGCATCAGAGCTTGGTAAAGATCAGTAGTTTAGCCTCAACCTTATCTACTGCACATCTGCCACACCGCATTATCTTACTACTCAAGCACCATTTTTGCATTTCAATGTAGTAGCTCCATCAGATTAATGCCCAAGACATTTCAGCTGTGTTTCAAGTAAATAAGTGGACATACAGGAATATTATGCATGGCCTGTATCATTGACACTAAGCAAAGAAAATGTGATTAGCACCAAATTGCATCTGACAGGGGAATCAGAAAGCTGTCAAACACAATGACATGGATTCAGTATTTAGAAGGTAAAAGGGGGAATAAAGAAGCTGGCCAGTCTGGCATGGAGACAGCAATAAAACACAACAGCTATGATAAATTAATTCATTTACTTATGAAAAATTAGAGGCTTCCACATGCAGCTCTCATTTATAATCTTGTCAGTCTGGCAGAGTAAATAAAAAGCCTATACAATGCACACAGTGGGAGGGAAGAAAAAGAAACAAAAGAGGGGAAAAAGAAAAAACAGATTTTTGCATTTAATCTAACAGAATAGTTTCTTACATTGAATCACACTGGATCGAGCCTTTGATAGGAGTGACTAATGCAAGGATATATTCTAGCAGTGGTTACTGTGTTTACTAGAGACACACAGTGTTAAAACAACAGGAAGGTTGAGATCAAACACTCAGAAGCCATATAAAGCAAAATTAATTTTTTACGTGCAAGAGATGCTATTACTATGTCTATCAAAAGGATGCCAGAAAGAGCTACAGGGGGGGAAGTGGAAGTAAATTCAAAGGGCAATCCCTGGGACAAGAACAGGCTCTAGAAGGATAAGATGTTCACGTTAACAGCTGCCCGGTGTGGCCGTTAACACCAGTCTGCCTTGGAAATCCTTTTCAGAGAAAATAAGGTCTGGAACATCCTGCAGCTCAGTCTCTGCAGCGCTTTCCAAGATGTTCTCCCTGGATTACCAGGCAGATCCAGCAGTTAATACCTCAATAGCAATATGGCTACAGTAATTTTCTTAACTGAGATCATTGTTATAATGAGGAGATTAGAGAAATATCGGCCTTTCAGAGGAATATTTCAACGATCACCATGTCTGGCAAATGTCGGTAGGTGAGTTCAGACCAGAAAATAATGAACTTCCTGCTAATGAAAGAAAAAACTATCCATATTTTAACAGAATGGCATGGAACACCACCATGAAAATGTACATGTCTGTGAGCAGCAGCAAGGACAACCGTCAGCACCAGCACAGAGGCTGGATTTTCACCTTCTGTCATTTCACATCTTGACTGATCATTGCAGATCTATTAAAATCCTATTTAACCTTAGATACGTACCTTGGCCATAACGTGTTTAGGGTACAGTCAGTTCACATACAGTCCTGAATACTGGAAAGATTGTTCCAAAATCCAGTGAAAAGAGCTGACCCTGCCAGTTCCCAGACATTTACTCTACAGCAGCCTAAAAGGACTCCAGGAGATCAGTCCAGTGTGCCCCAGAAAGAGGTTAAAATTTGATGCCTACTCCAAAAAGCTCGCATCAAAAGACAAGCCAGTCACTAGCAGCATTTACTACATGTCCAGTTTATTTGGGAGTGACAGACTGGGACAGACAAAGCATCTTGCTGATGAGCACACAAGAAGTCTGTGGCAGAGCTGGAAACTTAGCCTGTATCATTTAAGACTAGGACTGATGGCTTGCCCAAAACCACCCTTCTCCCTCTCCAGTGTAGTTCAATCTACATGACAATTTTATTTTATTTTTATCAGCACGTGTGTGGAGTGGTGGAAGAAAGAGTGAAGAAGGAAAGTCTCACCTCTAAACCAACAGATACACCAGGAGAGAGCCAGCTCTGCGCCACAGCAGCAGTTCTGTCAGCCTCTTGACTAGCACCAGTGTTACTGTTTACATCCTAACCTCCACAGAGTTAAAAAAAATGAGTAGTTTTACAGGGCTATTTTGAAATCTGAGATACTTTAGAACAGATATTTTCTAGTCCACTTTGGAGAAGCAATTGCAATAAACCTATTTTCAGAAAATTGAATTTTGTACCTTTGCCACAAACCTCTAACCATTAAGTTTTTTTAATATGCATTATTTTAACTAAAATATTTTCATTTTGGTCTACAAATTAAGTATTTAGTATCCAATTCAATATATACAATTCAATGCACACATGCATACTGTTTGACACCTTCTGTTGCAAATCCACAGATTGTAAGTGTTGCAAGGCCAGCTGGGGTTTACTTGTGAATTTCTGCAAGATTCTGATTTTCTTCCCCCACCTAAACTTAAGTATGCAACCCCTATGCTTGTGGAGCCAGCCCTCCAATTCCAGGCTCCTTGCTGGCTATATAGGAAGATAACCAAAACAAAGATGGCCATTGCTTAAACACCTAAGAGGAAGACAGGTAAGCAGTACTAGTGGCATAATTGATCTCCTACCTGTTCATATTTAGAGACCTAGTGAAAAATTACATGTTATTGAAATAAAGCATATGAATTTATTTTCCCAGTGTCCTGCATCTTCAGAACAAAACCAAACCAATCCTGTAGCATTCCTATAGTGGAATATTTGCTATATTATCATCTGGAAATAATGTGTTTTTCACTTTTTTTTTTTTAACAATACAAAAGTGCAAATAGTACAGTTTTAGGATTAGCCAGTACTTCAGGTTCACTGCCAATTTTCAGCCTGCTTTGCCTTTTACTCAATCTTTTGATTGAAGACAATCTTCACGTACTTTATGATACCAACACTCAATGCCCAGAAGAGGGCACAAGCGACCCTGGGGAAGCCATAGGTCAGGCTACCGAAGAACATTTATGAACCGACCACTCAACCTTTAATCGCTCAAATTCACAACCATAACCTCAAATGAATTTTTAATTCTTTCATATCTGATTTTTACAAAGCTTTGAGAGAGGCAATTTAAAAGGCTGCATAGTATGCATCAGTGGCAACACAACCAGAGGAAAAAAACAGAATTATTAAATGACCTCTACATCTAAAATCTTAACATCTAATTCCAAATTTTCAGCCAATTTCAAGCCTTAAGTAATACAAAACGTGCATATATACAAGTTTACATGGCCTACGTGAACTCAAGAGTATAACCAGAGCAGGGAGAAGGGAAAAAAAAAAAGCCCAATGGAACTGTGTGACATGAAAGTTACAGTAAATACTTAGTGCCTGGCTAAATCCCCATACGAGATAACGCCTGTTAATGATAAGCTACTTCACACCACTTAACTGCCCTTTTACAGCATGTTAGAAGTACACCCTTCAGCATAAATACCTTTTTATTTTGACACTACCTGCTACACTATGGAAATGTTGTATTTCAGCTCACAACTATGCCATAAAAGCCTGGCTTATGATTAAACCTGTTGTACTGTACCCTGGAGCAGAGTTTTTGCGATTTTATTGCTTTTAAGGTACACAGCTAAAGAAAACAAAACATCTCACTGAAGAGGTATGTTAAAAAATGCTTTTTCTTAAAACACCTATAGCTACAATTGCAAGAAGGTATAGACCAGATAATTGCACAGTCCCACTGTCACTGAGAATTTCACAATTGGTCAGGATAAAAGGATGACCAGCTGTAATATCTTGTTTGAGCATTTGCTGCTCAATTAAAACAGGTTTTTGTAAAACATTTTCCTATTATCTTTTCATCTGCACTACTGCAAGAGAGTAAATTTAGCCCACAGGGCTGAGACAAGGAGCAGATCATAGACAATATGGTAATGCTGGAACAAGCACTTAGGAACAGATAAGACTAGACTTGAATTAACCATTCTTTACTTCCTTTCTCCTTCTAGCCCTTTAATCTATTTCACTCTCTCCATACTTGCCTGGTAGGTTTTACTTGTTAAGGAACTGTTACGAACTCTATCCTCTTTTCAAATTTCAAGAGACGCACTGGTATTAAGCTCAGCTGCAAACAAGTACTGAATTGCAGTCTAGGTAATTCATTCTCATTCCTAACTCGCAAGTTCAAGTAACTGCAGCAAATATTTAAACATTTCAAAATATTTAAATCTGAAGACTTCATAAAACCAAAAATTTCTAAGTCCAACTAGGCACAGACTAGGGCACAGGTCCTGCAGTATTTATCCTATTCGATTAAATTTGGGGAATTGTCCTAACGTCTACATGAAACATGGTAAAAACCACTAGGAATTACAGCTTTGCAGAGTGCTACCAACACCACCCTAGCAAAAAGATCAGTGTAATTCACGGTAACAGTGTAGCACAGCCTAGGCCACTCCCATACAAAGGGTATCTCACACCTGCCAGCATACATGAAGAGCAGTAAAAGCACAGTGGCAGATGACTTTCTGGAGAGGTGACTAGACCCTTGCTGCTCGCCCAGGAAGCGAAGCAGAGCTGCACGTCAGTGCTGCTCACTAATGCTGTAAGAGGGCATGTATAGCATCCAAGTGCCACAAATGCTCATCCAAGCGCATGCGGGCTTGAGTTACAACATGAATTTGAAGCCCACTGAGGGCAGAAAGGACTAATGGCACCACAAGGACCCCAAACAGTTTTAACCTTATCTCAGGGCCAACCTAAAAATAAATTTCTCTATATTCACCTTAAGAGACACTACTTACCCATCCTTACCCATCACTGACAGCACCCACTGTCTTCCCTCACATTTCTTCAGCACCTCAAGTCACAATGGTATTAAATAGATGCCATTGATGAGGGATGGGAAAAAGAAAGCAGGGACACTACGTGTGTATCTGAAGCCATAACTCAGCATAATCACAGGTGATTATATGGAAGATTAAAAGAACAAAATCATTCAAGCTTCAAGGCCAGTTTGGAGGCTAATAAATGCCTGGTACTCTAGAAGTTAAAGATGCAATGCAGGCTCAGTGAGGCATGAACACTGCGCCATACAGTCTTTTTCACAGAAACCACACTTAAGGTACAGGACAATGATTTTATCCTTTGGTATCTGGTAACAGCTGAATTCTGAGGCAGCAAACAGATCATTCATTTAAGACAAACATCCCAGAAGAAAAATTACGAAGTATTAGCTTCTTCCTCATGGGGGCATTGAGAGCAGGTCTACACTGCAAAGGATGATGGGGTGTGGCAGAGGGAATTATGCTCATGCTCCTCTAATCCAGCCAACTCAGGTAACGGTCCCAAGGGACGAGGAACGGCAGGGACCAACAGCCTGCCCTGGGCAAACAAGGACTGCGAGCCTCCACGCAAAGTGTGCCAGGTCCCTGCTGCTGCACCTTCACCAAATTTATTTCCCAAATTAGTGAGCCTAAAGGAAGCTCATGTATAACTGTGTTGTTTCAAACTGAGAGGCATGACGAGGTGAGCAAGAAAATAAGTAAATAAATAAAAAAAACTGATATCAGTGAGCGTGCCCCAAATGGTCTCTTAGCTCCAGCTACGGCAAAAGTTATTCCCTTTATTCCCTGCTCCTCACTCCCACACCAGAAGCAAATACTGCAGCTAGGAAAAAGACACAAAAACACTCAGCAAGGAGGTGCTTATCTAATACACAAGGCTTCCATGACTACTAAACATCCCATTTTTCCCATTTTCCCCAATTTATTTACTTCCTATGTCTAGCATTATGGTATCAAGGGCGATCTGCACAGATTAATCATTTTGCCTTCAATACAAATGCCTTAAAATTTTTATGCACTTCCAGCAAAGAATTTAGAATTTATTTTCCTGAAGAAAGGCAACCTGACAGTTCTTTTAAAAAATGCACTAATACAAAATTAATGACAAAGAAATTGTTTATGTCATCTGGTTTGCAAACATTTCTTTATATAAAATAAGGTATTAGCTAAATAATGACTGCCACAAAGCATTTTTCATTGAAAGCATATGTACACAAATTGACAGACAAAATGGTAGCCAAAACAAATATTTAGTATTAAAGGTGAAACATTAGCTGACAAAAAAAAAGCAAGGAAATTCTAAGCCAAGGCTTTCTATCTTCGCTTTTCATGTTACATCTAAACTTCAAACAGAAAGTGATGTTGCACCACTCTCCATTACATTAAGCATACAAAATAAGTGAGGCAAAACAGAACTGTGAGCAGTGTCAGCAATACCTTCTGATTTCTCTGCTTTTGTCAGCTTGCATCCCAACAACAGTATAACTTTGCTATTAATTGACTACGTTTGTGCTTTCCAGTCTCCCTGTACCACGGGACAGCACCTTCCCTCAGTTTCCTTAGGAGTGAAGGAAAAAGTCCTGTCTCTTGAGAAGCAATTAAGACAACTGAAAATAACAGTGTTCCAGAGAAGGGTAAAGAAGCAGTACCAGACAGATACAGAAAAAGCCAAACATAACTGTTTTTAAATTAGATTTGAATACTCCAAAAACATATTTAAAAACTCAATGCATTTTTCAGAAAATAAGCTAAGTAATATCTTTGTTCTATAGAAAGCAAAATTCTTAACCAGTTTTTTACCTGCTTGCAGCAACTGAGCAGATACAGAAGCAAATACAAAGTGTCTTCATAATGATAATCATCCAACATATAACCTAAAAAAATTACCTTATGAATAATTCCACTTCACAAGTCTGGAATACAGAAGTACTTCCCAAACACATTCAGATACTAAAAATCCTTTAAATGGACAACTCTACCAAAAGTTATCCTTAATACAAACACAGCTGTCATAAAACATATTTAAGTAACTTCTTCCAGTGCCTAATACAGAGACATTTAGAATACTTATTTAAAAATAAAAACCCAGAGAAAACACTACACATTTCCCTACCCCTCTCCCCACAAGAAGGAACATTACTGCTTCTGTGAATAGTGTCCCCAAAAGTCAAACCATCTTAGCCAACAGCAATCAGACATGGATTAAATTCATATTGGGTTTTAGACTGATGATAAACAGCATGCCAGAAACAACATACGTTGGAAAATACTCAGCACAAGCGCATGGTTTTGTCTGCCATGGGTTCCTGTACAATAGTCCTTTAACAAGTCCCACACAATCATTCTTGACTCCAAGAATGAGGAAGAAATTAAATCCATATAGGAATCAGATGCCATGATGGACCCAAGGCCCATCTTTCTATCCTTTAAAACTCCCAGGCTTTCCTCTGTGCTTATGCAATATGTCAGATGTTGACATCTTAACAGATTCCACCCCCCTCCCCCAAGTAGTAGCTTTCTATTTTACGTGCTACTGCTGAAGTCAATGACAGGCTATATTATATTACCTACACTATCCAATTTCAGGAGTCAAAATACCAATACGAACAATTCACGAACAACTACTAGTTTGTGAATGTAACTGTAGATCAGCCGCTCCTGAGAAGACAGTGGGCACCTGAAAACTTTGGATAAGCTGGTTTTCAACGTTTCTTATCACACTCACTGCAATGAGCTAAAAATTCTTATAAAACATATATTGTCCTAATGGATAATACTGATTATTTATAAAAATGGAACCTTTATTGCAGAAATCCTTAAATTTATCTATATACTCTTTGAAAAGCTTTATTATAGTTTATCAAGAAAAAAAAATTGGCCAAAGCATCGGTTATTTTCAGTTTTAGATAGAGACTAAGAACACAGCTGAGATGCACCTGAGAAATCACACAAAACACCTGAGATGTTTAAATTGTCAAATAAAGAACCACACTGGTACTCTTAACAGCCTTCTGTCAGTTAAAAATTGTTGAAAAACACACTGAGCATATTGTAATGCAGATGAATCACTTCAATATCTAAGGAAGTTTTGCTTATATATTCTGAGCAAGTATAATTCCACTTCTTAATCAATTAATGTTTTCCCAATCTCTACTGCTCAGGTAAAGTTACACATTTCTGTTCTGTCACAGGTTACTGATTTCAAGGGTTTCAGGAAATTTTTCTTTTAGAACTTGCTGGAGATCTGAGAAATTAGGAAGAGTTTAAAAAAAAAATCAGTCAACAGCTGTTTCTATAGAAACAAATACTGAACCTGCAATAATGAGATGAGATTTTTTTGCTTAGGGGATTGTGAGAATTCTGGGAAAAAAAGTTAACAGGGTCCCAAAAATCATCACTTTTCAAAACATAAACCAAGGTCCAAATAGTTTATTTTGCCTTCCACTGAAACTTAAAAAACTAAACAAGTGCACCTGTAGATATAAAACCCAAAACTTTTCATAATAACAACAGTTTGTATGCTAAATACAAGAAGCATGTTTGGCCTCAGATTTTTAAAAAAAACTAGCAACCCAAGCCAAATAAAATAATGAAAGCCCAGTTTGTGGGCTTTAGCCTACAACAAAGAATGATTTCTTTGCCCTTTACTGCCAATAACGATTAGATGCATCTAATGCTTCATGAGCCTCTTGGAAGATCACACAAGAACATAAATCACACGTGGTCACAAACTGTCTTCCCCAAATCCCTCTTTCCCAATTCCCCCTTCCCACTCTTAAGCGTAGAGCGAGGGAAGTGGGGAGGAGAGGACTGAAAGCAGCCAAGCCTCCCACACGCACTGGCTGAGACCTTGCATCTGTGCAGCCCGGTGAGAAGCAGCACTCAGCCAACAGCCCAGCAGTGGCAAGAGAGCTCATTAAACATCCTGCCAGCACCGGCCCTGTCGATTAGATGTCTAATGCTTCATGAGCCTCTTGGAAGATCACACAAGAACATAAATCACACGTGGTCACAAACTGTCTTCCCCAAATCCCTCTTTCCCAATTCCCCCTTCCCACTCTTAAGCGTAGAGCGAGGGAAGTGGGGAGGAGAGGACTGAAAGCAGCCAAGCCTCCCACACGCACTGGCTGAGACCTTGCATCTGTGCAGCCCGGTGAGAAGCAGCACTCAGCCAACAGCCCAGCAGTGGCAAGAGAGCTCATTAAACATCCTGCCAGCACCGGCCCTGTAAGCTGGAATCGCAACAATCCATTTAAGGCAGCCCATAAACAATTAACACAATCCACCAGTTTTTTAATTTACAGCTTTTAGGAATTGGACTTTTAAACCCTAAATAGCTAAAATAAAGCCTAATCACCACACTTAGCTCCCACAAAATATGGTATCTTGACGACATTCACCCCAGCAAGAACAACATCTCAACTTTATTTTGCATCATAAATTTGCACACCGGTGTAAGTTTCAGCGAGAAAGGAGCTGGCAGCGTGAGAACCTGGTTAATAGAGCCAGCAGTGAATCCGCAGAAAAGCTATCCCATGCTCAGATTTTCATTTTAGCATATTAATAGGGTCAAGCAGAAAAAGCAAACACACAAAGAAAATATTGGTTTAGAAGCTACCCAGACAACAAAAACTGTGACAGACCCATGACAAGCAAGGTGCACCCAGTATTTCAAGTATGGATTATTTCATTAGTTCTTTGCACAGGATAAAAATCTGCTCTGGAACAAAGACTAATCATACCATCTCAAGAAAATCAGAGAGACATATAAAATATGCATTAGATCAATTACAAAAACTATCTTTTAAATAATGAAAATTATCGCTCATCAAATAAAAATGTATTAAGTACTTTAGCTTTAAGTAGGCCCCTAAACCACAAGACCAAAATTTGTCATACACAGTCATCTAAGAAAATTTACAATATCTGGGTGGGAAAACTGTGAGTTAATGGAGAAATTGAATTTTCACTATTTAAAAGGGGACACAAACATTCTGCTACGACATCTGTTCATAGGTTCTACTGCAGCAGAAAACCACCAGAATTTTAGCTGTCAAAACAAATCCTCAAATTAAAGAAAGGAGGAGGAAGTAAGTGCTGAACAATTACACACTTCCAGCACCATAAGTCTAGCATTTAGTCAGAAAAAAAAGTATGCAAGAAGCACGGATGCAGTCTTATCACTCAGCCAAATGCTAGAAGGATTACTAAATTGTAAATGCACTCAGACACACACCCAGTTTTATAACAATTTACTGAGATCTGTGAAAAAAAACTGGAGTCGGACTCATCCAGACTTATCACTGCCAGGGCATCTGAACACATGCTCAGTTTCAAACATACGAACAAAATCTCTGATCCAGAGACAACTCACGACATTGAACACTTGCTTACATGGCTTTCTGGACAGGGTCAGTACAAGTCTCTTCTTCCAACTTCTAACACTAAAACCAACATGACGATGTTGAAGAGTGATTACAACACAGCCAAGAGACACTTCCACTGCAAGATGGTACAGCATGGTAGAGGAAAACTCCTTTTAAAATATTCAGGATATTGTTAAATTTAAAAGACAGCTTTACTTACCTAAACTCATGAGGCACATGAAAAGCAATTATTTCTCATTCACAGAATTTAACATTTGCGTTTTCCAACAATCCTTCTCAGTTTCCTTTTTACTTTCTCTATTGTAACCATCTCTTTAAATAAAGTGTTTGGGAAATTGCAAGTGTTACGGCATTGATTCTTGAAGGTAAATTTTTCAAAAACTTCACTTTTAATAATTTAATGACCTTCCTGAACAATCTACAACTAAGTTTTAACAAGTTACTTTAAGTGGAGAAAACGGGGAAAAGGCACTTGCAAAAATGTCACAGCATAAGTGAATTGGGACATAAGCTGTTTAACTAGCATTTAATGTACTAATAAGTATTGAACTAGTATGCAGATCACAAACATATTCCACTCTTCTTCAAGCATTTGACATTACAAAAACCAACACTATCCCGCTGTCTTTGAAGAATATTACTGAAGACCAATTTGAGAAGAATCCTGCTGACTATGGCTTTACACAAGTTTTTAAATTTCAACAGGTGGTGTTCATGTCACGAGCTGATCTGACTTCCAAAGAAGACAAGGACACCACTGCAGTAGCTACTAGTACCACCAAGTTCAGAGATTAGAGAATCTGAACGCAAACAAGCAACAATTTTGGAAGCTGAGCCTGTATTCCAGCCTACAGTGAAGCAGAAAACAGAAGCAGAATCCAGATTTTCAAAATCCCCTTTGAATCTTTCTTTTGACATGTTATAAATAATATTTTAAAAAGGAAACTGTCACAAATGTAACTGAAGTGAATACTAGATATCGGAAATACCAATTTCCGAAGTTTTCTAGTAAAGATGGATCCCAAAACAACATGTAAGAACTGCAGTAGGCATCTGAGGAATACAGCGCTGAGTCACATCAATATCAGGAACTCCATGTGGGCACATGACCAATCAGACCATCTTGAAACATATTTTTCCTTCTGTAACACTAAAGAAAGGAAACAGTCATCAAAGGAACAGACTCTTCTACCAGGGTATATATTTTAGAAATAAAGTATTTTCTGTTCATATGAATGACAAACTCCTTTGCGTGCATATACATTGTTTCATACTTTTGCTATGGAATTGAAAATTCAGTACTGTCACGTTGTTAATCCCCAGCAATACCTACAATCAGCAGTTACTACTGCATGTGTAAACAGGTGCGAGGCAGTGCATATTTTTCCATATTTTATGAAATATATTCCATGACATTAAGGCAGGTGGGTAAATCAAACTCTTCTCCTCCCTCACAAATTGAATTTGATAGCAGGCGGCTGGCACAAATTAAGTTGTGATCTGGTCCAAAATGTTTCATATTAAAAAAGGAAAATTCCCAACAGTACTTCATTTTTTGTATAACTGAACTATACCAAGGAGACAGGGAAGAATGCTTTTCTGTTTAACTGGTCAAATTAAAGAAGCAAATTCAGTCTGAAAATAATACCCTGAAAAGTGTAACAGCTATTCCTTTTTGCTCTACCACACAACACATTTCTTTGCCTATAAAAAGAGGGAAATTCACAATTAAGAAGCTCTGCTTCTTGACTTTGAACACAGAAAGACCAGTCATTAGAAAGAAGGCTTATTTAATTTGAAACCATTTTACATTCACGAAGATCTGAAGTGTTGGACTTAACCATCACTTTTTTTCCATCTTCCACATAACCATCAATTTAGAAAACCTCATCTAGGTTCTAGGGCTAGTTCTGCAGCTTGTGACCTGCCGCTTCTTCCCCCTACCCCTCCTCTTCGCTGTAGCATTTTAAGAGCAAAGTTTTAGTCTACATCACTTGTTTGGGTTATTCATTTGCTGGTGATACCAGGACTAAAGCAAAACGGACTCCATGCAGCAGACAATGAGCTACTTTCAGAAATCATACGTGGCAATTCCTGTGAAGCATCCAGCTTTGCAAGCAGTGGAGAAAGCCTTCCAGTGCACAGAACACCGATGGCAGGCAGGCTGGCACCAGCACTGCTCTCGCAGGTGGGGAGCAGCCAAGCCTCTGGATGAAGGCACTGCCAGAAGTTTGTTAGTTGCGACAAGTTCAGGACTTGAACCGAAAAAGCAAGCGGTTGACATGCTGGGTTTTGCTTTAAAGATGCAACGTTGTCTTTCAGCAATATCTTTATTTCCAAATTAAGTGCCTGCTCCAAAAGGCTGCTGAATAGGCAGGGTGACGCTGAGCCCTACAGCCCAGCATTCATCAGGCAGGTCCAGCGGTGCGGCAGCAGCTTGCCCTGCCCAGAGGCACAGCTCGGCTCCTGTAATCCTCCGGACGGAGGGAGCATCATGGCTAAGCACTGACACCTAACCTCTTACAAAGTTTGAGCCTTGGAGATCTCCTCAAGACATACCTTAAGCAATCAAGGGGCCTGCACTGAAACAGATACAGCATAATGATTGTTGCTGAAATGAGGGAAACCTGACATGAGTAGTTTCTTCCGTACAAAACTACGATACAGCATTCTGCTCCCTCACTCATGGTAATTTCGTTCCAGCTGTTCACTCGAATATCAGACAAAAACACATATTCTACTGCTATTTATTTACATCTGTTCTCAAGTTAAGTTACAGAAAAGGAATAATCCTCCATCAGGTCAAATTACGCAGAGATCAAGATTTTAATAATAGATGTAGATAACCTTATTATCAAAAACAGAATTACAAAAAGTGTTTGTTTCACGTCTAATAATTTTGCAATATTTAGCACAGCGTTGTAATCGACTCAACATAAGGCAGCCTAAGAAACTAAGGATCCTATCTGCCTTGGGGAAAAAATTGTGTATTTCAAGAAACAATTAAAACAATTTGTGCCAGCCCATCTGACTGCCATCTCCAACACAGCGAAGTCAAACTACCCATAACTTGCTGTGAAATTTGACAGAAAAATAACTTAGCTCAAAAATCTGCTGTATTTGCTGTTTTCATTATAGAGACCTTTCACACAGGCTATGCAACATCTCTGTTTACAGAACCTGGGTGCTCATACTATTAAACATCAATACAATCTGTGTTTATATCATCTCCATACTAATCAGATCAATTACTTCTGATATATTGCCCTGTCACACCACTGTAATACTAATCAAACAAATGGAGCTGCAGGGAGATGAAGCTGATATATAGGTATTTAATACTACTTTTTTCCTTTTTTTTTTTTTTTTTAAATGCTCACAGGCATCCCTGCCACAGGAAATAACAGAACTGCCAGCAAATCACAAGCACTACACAAGTAGTGCTGCATAGTTTTGTTAGGGGCCATCAAATATGAATATAGGCCAGGATAGTACGACAGCCTTGAATGAGAAATGAGGCGAGTGGTCTCGCTTCACTTCTAAGAGGCAATTAGAGCATACCATTTGAGAACACCCCAAGAGTGCCCTAGGGTAACAGCAGGACACTGAGTAGCAGCCATTTGCCTGGTCAATCCTTACAGAACTTTCTCAAAAGACATACAGAGATAACCTTGCAATTAAAAATGTCTTTGTAAACATTATAGCTCTGCAAATTTTTATTACAGTAAGACTCTTCCACAGTTAATCACTGTCTACTGTAGTATTCCTGTACAAAGAAATTTAACTTTAAGTAGTCATTATCTTTTGAATTCTCTTTCATCTCTAAAGCAACTAACATTATTTCTAGAGCTCTATTAATCTCATTTACAGCTAGTAAACCAAGGTATAAACTATATCTACCACTGAGGCATACTTTATATATTACAGAGCTGTTAAAAGCATTCCAGTTCATTTATAGGTCTATTATTTAATGAAGCCATACTCCATCTTAATACATAGTGCCAAAAACTAGCCTAGGAAAATTTATTTTCATTGTCCCAAAACGGACTGATACAGATAGCAGAAAATGTAAATGTAAAATTGTTTTTGAACGCTTTCTGATTTAGTTTTAATTTCTTCTTCTGTGCCTGGAAATATCAATTAACAAAATTTTTTTAATAGATTATTCTTTCCAAAGACTTTTTTTCTTTCAAACAAAAAGAGTTCCTTGTAATAAAATCAACATTTATATAGCATTTTCTGGACTTCAACATCCACGCTTCTTTGAGACACCACAAGTGAGAAAGGGGTGAGTTCTAACCATTAGTACTCTCAGAACAGTCCAACAGTACAAGTCGCAGAGGACTAACCAGTCTACCAGCCCACAATGGCATGGAAGTAAGTTATTTCATGCATAGATCAAACAACTTTCATAAAGATAACACCTAGATAGATAGATATTTTTCTTATGGAGTTACCGTCAGAGCTACTATGCATTGCAGATTAGTCTCTTCAGAGAGCCTTTTTGACCAAGATGGCCGAGACAGGTTGCTCTGTACTGATGGCACACACATTTCAGTCCTCTCCGATTTGATGACTAGCACGTCTGCCACTTGACCAGAACTGACAGCAAACCCCATCGCATAAGAAGGTAATTTAGGAAAGGGCCATGGTGACTGTATAGAAAAGAGCAGAAGGGAGTTGCTGGCCAGCACAACGCGTCTGGCCAGCAGCTCATGCAAGTCCTCGGAAAGCAGGGAACAAACCATATGGTGAATGACTTGTTTTGGTGGACCAGATTCCGCTTGGTTGATTTACTGCAAAGTGAGTACAACAGGTGTTCTGTATATGTTATAAAAGCTGCTTCTTTAAATGAAAAGGTAGCAAGAGGGGAAAGGAAAGATATTCTGGAATATTGCTTAAAAAACCCTACTGTACCATCTATGGACAGAGCCATAAATATTTAACATGTTTACTGTACCGAATACTTGATACCATTCAAGAAAATAAAATATGACTATTTTTTAGAAGTATACATTAGTGCTGTTGCAAAAGTATTATTATTAATTTCAAAGCACTTGACTTACTCCATCTAAATCATCTTCTCAAAAAAACCCTCTAAGCAAAAATAAAACTTAGAAAAAAATCTGTTCGGTTTCAATACTGCTTAAGTTAAATACAAGATGATAATGAAAATCCAGAAGATTATTCAGGAGCTATAAAAGCTAACCTTGATTTCTTAAAACACATCAACAGAAACTTTTAATTTAAAAAACTAGACTGTGTTCTTAATTTTATATGTAAATGCTTCCAAGTTGCCGGAGCAGTAAACAAACTATAGCCAGCCGCTATTCATTTGGGCCAGAGGAGCAAAAAACCACTCTTGAATACTCCCAGACCTCCCAGAGCACTAACACAGAGAAACTGTTCAGATGAAGACAATATGTATGTCTGAATTCACAAACCCTTTCAGTAAAGAGCTGATGAAACCCAGTTGCACACCATCAAATATCTGTTTCATAAAATGAGAAGGGTCACAGGTCTGCTGTGAACTCCAGAGCCCAGCCTCACACATCTGATTCCCAGGTAAACAACTGGACAGGCGTGGTGCAAAAAAGCCTGTAGAGGAAGAAGGAACGATGAAATTGCTGCACTGCAAAGGAAGTTGCATGCTTCACACAAAGAATTAGAAATACATAAATATGAATGCAGGGAAATTCTGCTACTCTGGATTGTATTTTAGCAGTGTGTTTCTGCTTCTTCCCTCCCCTTTATTTTCAATACCAATCACTTGAACATAATGAGACATTTGCTGCTCAAGAGTTGATCTACTCCTGCTGCTTATTCCTCACCTAATATCTCAGCCTACCACGGCATCATAATTAGGGCCATGGAGATGATTAGGTTCACAGTCATTAGGAATAGAACTGGGCACAACCTGACATTTTCCATTAGGCTGGGGGGAGACGCGGGGAATGTTTTCTCACATGAGTCTTCTCAGTTTTGCCTTGCCACATACAAAGCCTTCCACTGTCCACCACAATTCATTTTGAATCTTGCCTCGGTTATACTCCAAAGCACGGATTAAGTCAAATTTGTTTTAAGATCATTAAACAGGGCCTGAAGTTTCACGTTCACTGGGAGATGAAGCAAGTTTCTTTTAGCTCCATTGTACAAGTTGAACGCCGCTCTAATTACGCTGTCAAACTGAGGATTGTGAACTCTTAATAAACAGAGACCTGTTTTCATGCAAATTTTACTAGTAATAAAAAGATAGGAAGAAAAATATGTCAGCAGAATTGTTCCTGTAAGCAAAATGTTTTTCAAGTGCTTTCATGAGTTGTCAGCAGCTCTAAGTAGAAACAGTTACCAGGGTATTACAGCAGCAGCTAAAAGTTTTCAGTCAAATGTTCTACTTGAGACCAATACAGCGGAAAGCAAAAGGTAACAACTAGAAACACAGTCACAATGGTCTGCATGCCAAGATTTATACAGAAGCAACACTTACGCATGAATGGCTTTATTCCCATTAAACTGTATAAACTGGGGGTGGCGGGGAAAGCATTTACAAAAACAATCCAGCCAGCATGCATGCCTTCATCCATACAGATCACCTACACTGCTGCTTTCAAGATATGCAAGATACAGCAAAGAGCAACATATTTCCAAAGCCAGTTCTCAACATATTCACAGAGCATTACGAGTAAGGCCTGGAACTACAGGAAAATAAGTGCGCTCTTAGAAGACAACAAGGACAAGACTGCTATAGAAAAGTCTCAGTGAAATTCACCACAACAAAAGGTAAGATGAGGATGGCACAGCATCCAAAGATCAGGTAAAATACAACTGAAATAATTAGGGTCTTAATTTTTTACTTTCTAATGTAATCTGTGGAGTCTAAAACAGACAAAGTGTTGCAGATATTGATGCAATAATAATGACAACTTTATTTTTACCCAGAATTAATAACAAGTTATCTTAATTTAACAAAGAATTTTTCAAAAACTTAACCTACAGATCACCAAGTGAGACCCAGTGAGCCTGCAAGTCTCAGGGCTCCAGGCTGCTCTATAAAATGGCAGTAAAGAAAGCATTTACCTACTGCACAGGGGTGCTGTGACAATTAATTAATGTTTGTAAAGTGTGCTGAAGCTGAAAATTACTAGATACCATGCTAAATATTAATTACCATGACTATAACACAGTACTGGAATTGTCATAGTGCTCTCACTGTAAACTCCTCTCATTGAACAAGCTGAAAAAAGTTCTCAGCACCAGGCTGAGGTGAGCACTTTCTATACAGACATACAACCACGTATGGTTAACATGCTGCACGTGGCACCTTACCAACCGTTCTGTTAGGTATCACTCTGAGCGCACTCACACATGATGTGCACCGCATACTAGATTCATTTCTGGCTGTAGTCATGAAGATAGCTTACACATGCAAACCATCTGGCTACAGTTTCTCATCTGTACATTGCTTCAAGCCACTATAGTTTTGAAGAGTGTGAAGGCAGTTTTCAAGCATGCCAGTGGTTACGGACCCCAACAGCTAGTGCAGCAGCCAGAGCTCACTAACAGCACATGATCCCCTCCATACAGATGTTTTGGGAAAGAAGGTAACTTTTTATAGACACCATAGTTCTAAACCCAGTGGAAACTGCCTCATGTCATAATTTTATAGCTTCATCATCTTTTTCCTTTGTGACATAGAGCTCTTTAAAAGGGACTAAACCAAATACAACAATTTAAACAATGAAGGAAATGGCATCTTTAGAGCAGATACTAAATCAGAGAAAATCAGCAAGAGATGCAATCCATGTGGAAATGTAGATTCTATTAAGGTAGCAGTATTTTGCATTGTCATCTGTTTAAAGTATTTTAAACAAAACGAGTTGTTCCTGTTTAAACAGGAATGCCCCTGTTCTGGGCTGGTAGTTGCCACATGTGCTGCATGGGGAATACAGATGATGATACTCGACAAATTTGAAAATTCTAATCAATACCACATCCATCTCATTATGTCTTCCTCACTGAAGAAAACACTACAACCCGTTTGCTCTCAGCCATATGTATAATCAATAACTTGCAATGATATGAGGTCAACTCATGCAGCAAAGATACTTCCAGTATGGTTCAAAAAAACACTTAACTTCTTGTTAAGTAAGTGAACAGCCTATTTTGCTTCTAGCTCAGTCACTGGGTATTTATTTTTTTTAATAGGAAGAAGATAATAAAACATTAATTGAATGTGTCAGAAGAAAGATATCACAAGAAGCATATCAATACGGAGAGACATTGCAGCACATGTGCTTTAAAGTAATTGCAGGATCAATGAGTTTTACTTGATTGCTTGTAAAACATGCATTTTGCTGTCTTCCAAAAATGTTGCATGGAACGCTCCGGCGACTAGTCAAAGGAGATGGAGGCACAGAACATCCAACTACATTGATGTCCTACAGCTACATTAAACATTTAAAATCTCCTCTAAGTCTCTACCTCACAGTAACAACACCAGCCTTCATTTTTACACCATTCTGAATGCCCTGTACTAAAGTAGCAAGGGAGCATTCAGAACAAACAAACAAAAAAGTCTCAGCTGGAAGTTATACAGAAAAGAAAAGGCAGCTAGCAGTTTGGTAAAGGGAGGTAATGGTCCACACCCTTCCCTTCTACAGAGAGAAGAATTTATCTCCAGCTGGGATTTTCTACTGCACATAAAAAGTGAAACGCATCCAAATAGTTACACAATCACCACATCTTTTCCTATTAAGGGAAAGAAAACATTGTGCAGTTTAACTGATTGTTGTAAGCACACAGACCTGTCACTCCCTCTGCAAACCAAAATCCCTGCTCAACATGAGTATGTGTCCAATTAAACACGCACTGTGTGCCTGGCCTTTGTATACGGCTGGCAGAGATCCTTCTGTAATTCATCTGGTAGTGGCAACCAAGAAGCCCAGTGACAGCCATGCTCTAGAGCTCAGGTTCCCAAGCCTCATGATGCACAGCAGCCTCTAGGCAGATTCCTCATCCTCCACCTTTTAAAAATTAGTAGGGAAAGCTCTTCAGCGCAGAGACCCAGATCATCTGAAGTGCATTATAGTCCTATCAGGATTTCATCAATGAGAACCTACTGGTACACCTGGATACCTACCAGATGGTCTTTCCAGCCTTTTGACAAGCCAGTGATCCTTCCTTCTGGAGTGTAAGAGACACACACTGCAGGGAGAAACCTGTTTCCTTACCTAAAGCAACTTGGTTGATCCATTCCAATAGATCTCTGTTCACTTGCCTCTCTTGAATGCCCTTATAAAAGATGCATTTAACCAAACTATGAAACCAGAACAGAGATTTTTTTTTTTAAATGCATTTGAACAATATGCAGTGTCACTAAAAAGGGGATCTAACACTGCTAACATTCAAATACCAGAAACTAGAGCCCAATAATCGTAAGGGACAACATTTGATATTTTAAAAACTATATGTAATTTAGTATTTTTTATTTTCCATTTTAGGATGTTTCACCAAATATAGGAAACCTTTTAGATTCCCACCCAGTTCCTCCCTCCTACTGAAAACTGTCGTAAGTGACAGAAGGGAGTCTTTTACTCAAGGAGTTGCCAGCTCTCAACACACATTAGTGCATATTTCACAATAATTGATCTTATCTTCAAACTGCAGCTGTGGGACACATTTTAGGAGATGAGAATTTCAGTTTATCCTTGAAGGAAGTTTGTCACTTTTTGCAATCTGGAGAAATGCTTCCAATCATGAGGGTACACCCCATCAACCAGCAAAATTACAAAGCAAATAAAGACACCGCTTTCTTCTTTTTTAAACATAATGTAAAGGCAAGTCAAACTCATGACCATGGGAGGGATTCATCACTGAAAACAGAAAACTTTGTTAAGAGTAGATGACAGAACATTTTACGAGGATGGAAGTTAAGACAGAGTGACAGGGACGCAGGTGTATGTGTACACACACACAGGCACTAGAAAGACTTTAGCAGATTTCTTCATTTCTAAGAGAAATATGCAGCACAAATAATCATAGTGACAATGAAGCTTGACAGTAGGAGTATACAAAATAAAAGCTAACTATTAATAAAGTATCATTAACTCTTCCTCTGAGCATCTTCCCAATTCTAGACAGCACATTATCACTACATTAATCTAGGAGTACTCATGCAGCAGTAAATCACTTTGCCGATTATCTATTTTTATGTGTTCTCTATTATTTCTCTTCCATAATGGAAATACAGCCAATGAACAAATTCCCATTTTCTTCTTTTCTAGCCTTAGTATTTAAAGAAAAAACAGCTTAAGTGTCTTGTTAAAATGATACAATGAATATCCTTTCACTACCCACTTACACTCTGCACATACACACCCCCAAGTCCCTACCAGCATCTCAATCTTTTTGCTTTTTCCGACAATGCAATGACCAGCTGTGCTCCTCTAAGATATCTTGGAACACTACCTGACATCGTATCACAAAATTCGCTCCAGCATGAAGACAACTTGTAAAACAACAAACTTCAGGATAAACGGACAGAATATGAACGAATGTGTAAAACGCCAGGCTTAATGTTCTTCCTTTCTCAGCCAAGCGCCATTTAGGATATCACTAAAGAAGTGAGGAAATATAGCTTTACAACATCTTACATCTCTTTGTATTTTGTGGCCAAACCACACATCTGCCCAGATTCTGCTGCTAGAAGACAGAGCAGCTGGTGCTTCCTTATCACACACAGTCGCTACCGCTCCAGAGGCGTTTTTTCTGCTAGTGTTCTACTTCACACACAACCAGCCTTTGCAAGAGGATCTTGCTAAATTACAGCTTTTCATCTCTAAACTATCTAAAATGGACTTTGAAGCAATGAATCATTTAACAATTGAGGGAAAAAAAAACCAAAATAAAAGCACAACTCTGGTTTAGTACAGAAAGGAAACCAGCAAACATCATTATGGTGTGGATGACAAGTAAGTGAACAAGCAGAGCCTCATGGGCCTATTAAGCTAGCTTGCATACTTGAGATAAGTTTAATGATAGGAAGCTAAGAAAAAACAAAGTAAAAGAAATTTTGGAAGACTTTTGCCTGGACAAGATTTAAGATCCCTTTCAACATTCCATAAAGTTGAGGCAGTTTACAGATTATTTTTGTTTGTTTGGTTTTGTTTTAGTCTAACTTGTCTTTTAAGCACAAAGAGAAGCCTGTTCATCATGACTGTAAGGCCCAACAAAAAAGCCTGAGGCTAAAATCCAAACACAGTGAAGCCCACTACAATCTACTAAACAATCATCCTGCCAAAACCTCTTTACTGTAGAGCTGTACCTCTGCAAATTCTGATGACAAACTCTGGAACTCAAATTATCTGTACTGGTGCGTACGTATTCTCTTTTCTGAACAACATATGAAAAATCCTATTCGAATTTGCTAATTTCTGCTATTTTTAACTTGAGAAAACATAATTTTATAGTGTTATCAGATACCACTTCCTCTCCTTCTTTACAAACAACTAAATTACAATTTCTGGTGCAATGAAAATTACAGAAGTAGGTGGTTTATAGCATGCACTCTTACATATGGATGTGAACAGAGCAGAAACAACAGAAGACAGAGTCAGCACCCACCAATTACTGCTTTTTACTCAGATTAGAGTGCTCATTCATTATAAAGGAAAAAGGACTATAAATGTTTTTCTTTTCTTAAAACACTCATCCCATCTTACATTTCTTTGATAATAACTTCCTTATAATATCTTTCCTATGACAGAAAGGCATCACAGAACCACCTTCAATAAGGAGGAACAAGAGGTCATAAGCTGAGTCTTAATGACTATGTCAAGCTTTTGAAAATCAGGGGCTGAAGTCAGTTACCTGTAACCACACCTGGCACATCCTCAGAGCTCAAAAGACTGAAGTGCTTGAAGAACACACTGACTTCCACAAGCTCCACTGCTGCTCCCTCCCTTTACAAAAATATAAAATCATATTTAGGTGCTTAAATAGGGAATCTGGTGGTTATCTTCAGCTAGCCATGTTCTAAGGGCTTGGCCAATCTTACTAAGGAAGATGCACTTCTCTGCGTACTTCAAAGGTAAAAAACAATACATGCACCAAGTTATATACCTCATAATATTTAAAAAAAAAAAATCATTGGCTATTCCAGAGCTTTAGCTATCAGTGTTACAGACAATGAGGGCATCCACATCATCTACTTTATACATCACATTTTAAACACTAAGGTTAAGATCTCTGCCTAAAAGTGACCAAAGCTTCCAGTGACCCTTTCAGAGTACCTAATTTACTAGTCTTCTAACACAAGCACTTACAGTTAGAAAAATACTTGCTCTCCCATGGATGCAAACACTTGCTCCAATGACACACCACTAAGTGCATTTTGAAGCAGTTACATACTTTTAATACCAGCAAATGGTGTCCATTCATTTCGGAGATCCCAGACTGTCTACAATTCAAGACGTATATTCGACAACGTACCCTGCTGCCCTGGTTCTTACCCATGTACTTGGTCAGCCAGACAGAGCTACAACAGACCAACTAAAATCTCATCTAAAAAGTCACAGAATCAGTACACCTGAGCACAACCCAACACACACCTCTGAAGCACAGACACATCAATCTCCAACAACCTAGAACAGCGCTCAGATTTCTGACACTTCAACCACAGAAAATTCAAATTTTATTTGTGTTTATGGATTTAGCTATCCACTAGAAAAGATCTTTCAAAACACACTGGTATATATTGCCATGTTGAAATTTACAGCTGAGCTTCTTGGATGGCTTTTATTCACACAACAAAACATGAGACTAGCTGAAACTTCTCATATACGTACAAAATTGAAGCGGAGCATTGATCCAAATGAAGCAAGAGAAACTTATACACTAAAGTTGCACAGTGTTGTAATATTTGCATACAACAATCAACCAATATACAGCAATGATGTATAACCTCTAATACTCTAATGTTTGAATATAGTGCTGCAGAAGTTTGTCAAATTTCTTTAAAGTTCTTTTAATCGTTTTATACTCCATTCATTATTGTAAATACTTAAAAATCTAACATCGAAAGCCCACACATCAATCTCCAACAACCTAGAACAGCGCTCAGATTTCTGACACTTCAACCACAGAAAATTCAAATTTTATTTGTGTTTATGGATTTAGCTATCCACTAGAAAAGATCTTTCAAAACACACTGGTATATATTGCCATGTTGAAATTTACAGCTGAGCTTCTTGGATGGCTTTTATTCACACAACAAAACATGAGACTAGCTGAAACTTCTCATATACGTACAAAATTGAAGCGGAGCATTGATCCAAATGAAGCAAGAGAAACTTATACACTAAAGTTGCACAGTGTTGTAATATTTGCATACAACAATCAACCAATATACAGCAATGATGTATAACCTCTAATACTCTAATGTTTGAATATAGTGCTGCAGAAGTTTGTCAAATTTCTTTAAAGTTCTTTTAATCGTTTTATACTCCATTCATTATTGTAAATACTTAAAAATCTAACAGACTAACTTTAAAGTGAAATATGAAATCTGTACAGATTAAAACATCTGTAGTTTCATTAAAGAATGAAAATATGTAATAAATACTATGTACATTATGACACAAACCAATCACTACCTACATAATATTACAAACACCTTAATCCAAAACCAGGGAGAAAGAATTGTTTTATTAGGATCAGGATATAAAACAGGGTCCCAGAATGCTGGCTTTTCTTCAGGTGTCCTGTTACACAATGTCTTATGCAACTCCAAGCACCACCTGCTCAACAGTTTTTCATGCCTGTAAAATATGAGCAGTATGTTGCCACAGTGCAGCAGTGTCAGGAAAAATTCATTAGATACTGTACTCATGTGAACACTATCCAAAAATTAAGAAATACAGAAACAAGAACAGCTGATCCAGAAGAGTAATTCCTATCTTCCTGAGCAACTAACAATGCCAATTTAATATTCCAGATGAGCATACCCATAAGGATGTCAATGCTGATGGTCTACTGCCAGTAGACCTACTGAAGACTGAGCTACCTCATTCAAGATGGTCACTTCCAGGGCTGATGAGCATCACGTGGAAAAGATAAAACCTTGCACTACCATTCCCTGGGGTGCTGTCTGTTTTCTACAGATAGAAATTCAGCCTCTGGGCCTGTCAAGATAGCATCTTTTGCAATATTCAAACCACAAATTTGGAATGCAAAAAGTATTTTTCTATTCTTTTGCAAAGGACATGCAGTCCACATGCCTGTCCCCCACAAAGTCAAAATGACAGCTAGATAGAGGGAAAATTAAAAATAGGGAGAAATACGAATATTTTGAGAGGTTAAGCAGTCCACAAAGTATCTAATTGATTTCAGTGGTGTCTGAAAACTTAACAAATTGTGGTGCTCACCGTCATGATTATCTGCATACGTTAACAGCTAAGGACCTGAGCAATCCAGTTAAGAGTATCCAACACAGTAATTTATTGCAATTAACGACTTCAAAGGTGACCTTTATTAAACTATCTTACCGATACACAGGATTCTTATTTAAGCAATAAACAAAACATTTAGCATCTCATGTTATTTTCCTGTATTTCATGCTTTGGCAGCACAAAGCAACAGCACAGTTATGACAAGAAGAGGAAATAATGGGGGAAACATACTTACAAGTTAACACACCCAGGTACTACTAAAAATTGGCTAACAGTTATCACATCCCTATACTTGTGCAGGACACAGATATTCATGTAAGCTACCCTGACCCTTGTATGATTACAAGATCTTCAGTAGATTCGCCAGGTCACTTGCATTTACAATCCATTCCAATATCATTGGCAGTCTTATGCACAATGTCTTCATGATAACTCAGCTGACAACTTTAATAATACCTTCATTCCCCAGAGGAATGAATTTCAAATGAAAATTTGTGCCTTTCAAGTAGGGTGCCCGTTGGCTACAGCATACTTACTTACCAGGACTTGGTTAAACAGTGCCTCTTCACTTACCGAGCATTTATGGGTTATAACATGTGCTTACTCATCATAACTCTTCAACAGACAAAGCCAGCCCAAAGTGAAATACAGAAACAAGAGAACTTGGAAGAAGCGTCCCTAGCACTGTACCTATTTACAGAAGATCTTATAGCTCCATCTAGCTCTGCACGATGGGAATCACTAGGACATCTAAGAAACTGCAACCTAAAACCCAAGAAATCTCAGCTATCACATACACACACTGATGTGGGATACTAGCTGTAGATATACTAGTTCTTAACAGGCACAGTGTGACCATTTTTAAAGGTAAATTATTTAGCCACTTTTGTGAATGTATATCTATTCTCCATTGTGACCATCCTCCTCTCAGCTATGGAGTTCATTTAGTGGAATGAGTGCTCTGTCAACAGATGAAACAAAGGGGCTATGGACTGCCTATTTTTTGACCTAAAACACCTCTCATTGCCACACTGTTTCACATGCATTATAGCTATAGGTTGTCACCAGAGGTAAGTGATCAAGACTTCCCCAGAGATCCCAGTGACATGGAAACAGAGACACGTACCTGGCCAACCACAGGCTCTGTCCTACAGCTCATGACACACCTCTCAAACCAGCTGCAGCCTGAAACAGCAGGAAGAGCTTCCAACGGGTCCTACAAGGAGGGTCACTTGCAGGGGAGGATATACCATTTCAATGGATACCTGCTCAATACTGTTAAACAAAGATATATACCCATACATATCAGGACAAAGCATTAGTAAGGCAAACACCAGGTCATTAATCTCCTCCCTCTGTGAAAGAAGGTTAACTCTTTTATGGCTAAACTAATTCACAACCTCTGTGCCTTATCTAAAGTAGTATCATTTTGATTCTTTGGAGTGAAAAAATATGCAACACTTGAACACTTAAATAAGAATATTTATAAAATACATTCTGTCAACATTTTTCCTCAATTTATGTTGATGCTTATTTAATTAACGGCATAAATTCAACTGTTTTAAGTTTTCCCATTAAGGATTCTTCAACAAGTCATCACAGTGTGTACTTGTATCAAATTTTCTTGCCACGGGGAAAACTATATCCATTACAAATCCAGAACTCCAATTTAAGATCAGGATAAAATACTAACTAAGATTAGCTTGGTTAAAAAAAAGGAATAGAACTCTGCTAATTTTCAGTAGGACATATTGCAGGTAACTGGACTTCGCCAGCTAGGCATCAAAAAAAATACAACAGCTTCAGGGACTATACATACACAAAATTGAATCTCTTCATTTATTGATACATACAATTTCAACTCTTTTCAAAAAGAGCAGGCTCTGCATTTTTGAGCAAATCTTCATAAGGTCTCCCGCTTCATAATTGCTATTAAATCTTAACAAAAGAAGAAGAAACCAACATCTTTCATGACAATTCCTGTGGGGTTTTTAGATTATCAAAATAAGTTTCTATAGCGTCTTATAACTACAATTTCTTTAGGATTCTCCATCAGCAGCGTATCCCAATATTCCTCCTGCTCCTCCTTGTGCAAGAGTGCTGAATAATCACAAAGTAGCAGCAGACACGTTGCCAATTTTATTTAGGAAGTTTAGGCTCTTTAAAAAAGGAAAATCCCTAGCAGTATTTTGAATTTCACATAGACTACCCCAAATCTACAGCGTATCTTCTCATAACTGGAGTAACAATCTTATACGTTACAATACCAAGTATCTCTATCACCATTTGTGAAAAGGTTTTCATCACAGATTAAACTGTCAACATCTGACCACTATGCTAGAAATGACACATAAAATGTTAAGAGGAATACACTGAAAATTAGTAATCTTCACATTAAAAAAAAAGTCTTTTTAGTATGTATTAGGCTCTCTTTTCTAGAGTACTTACAATTCGGGTATTTCTCATGCTTCCGAGATGCTGTGACTAAAAGAAAAAACAGTTGCCAGGCAGAAACATTCAAGCCCCAGACAGAATTTTGCTTGTCTTTTCAAGGCCACAACACAGAGGGATGGCAACCAAAGTTTCCAACAGTAACTAAGCCTGCTATTAATATCCTTATTAATCAGTGTCAGTCTTCAATACTGAAGTGCTCACTTTATAAAAATGGAAAGATTTTTCACTGAACTTCCACCTCAGCTTTCAGCATTGCAGCTATTCTCTGAGGCTTATCCTGAAATACTTTGTAGCAAGGTGCAGACAGAACCGCCACCTCATCAGGAGATGGCCACGCTGACAAAGGAAGCTCACCTGGTGAAGGTGATTCTACTAAGTGGCATGAGGCTCACTGCAAAGCAGCAGGACCATCTGCTGAACTACACTGTTGTTGGGAGGGTTTTTTGTTCGTTTTGGTGTGGGGTTGGTTTTTTTGTTTTGTTTTATTGTGGTTTCGTGTAGGTGTTATTTTGGAGGATTTTTGTTTTGTTCCTTTGTTGCTGCTGTTTTTTCATGCTTGTTGTTTGGAGTTTTTAGGGTATTTGTTTGTTTGTTTAAAAAAACCCACACATGGAGAACACAACATAATAGCAGAAGCACCAACTACAGGAAAATGTCAGGATGCTGGGGAAGGGGGATCCTCTTGGGTCAATAGAGCTTTGTGCCTTATCCTAGGGCATCAGAAAAGGAACTCTGCCTTAAAATTACTGAGAAAATGATCCTCCTTCTTGCGTGGGGAACGGAGACTTAATAAATCTCTACGGTATGCTCATGAAATGCTCTCACAAAGAGGAAGGACACTTCAAGATCCGACTTTAGCTAAAACCAAATAAAAGAAATACAAATCTCTACAAATTCTAAGAATGAGTTGACACCACTGAATTCGATTGTGCTGTAAAGCTCACAACAGATACCTGGATGAGAATTCTTCAACATCCAAGGAGCTGGTGCCTTTATCAACATAGGCTGGGCTAAACAACAGCAACTTGGCCATCACAAGGACACTGCCCGCATAGGACCACTTTAAGTGCTACAGGAAGCACACTGAAATATTCTAGTGTCCCAGAGGGATCCCATAAGCACCTAGATGTGGTGAGTTCATCTTTGCCTTGTTTTTCAAAAATTCTTAACACAGATGAGAATAACTTATTCTGCACTACCAGCCCAAACAAAATTGAGGAAAAACTAAAAATCTACTGAAAACAGACTGTTTCATACCCAAAACTGTAACCAGGTTTCTAGCATAAGATACTGATAGTGGTGCTGTTCTCAGCCACAGGACAAGGAAACAGGGAAACCTGACTTCACATTACTATTTGCACCCTCTAGAACAAAAGCAGAAAAGGAAGGAAACCAGAATCTACTATTCAAAAAATTCTGATCTCAGACCATGCACCCCAGAGCCAATTACAGAAAACCTCCCCCACAAGATCTTTACAGCCCAGTTCATCCAGTTCCACACATTCAGTTGTAACAATCTTAACAAAGTACTCTGATTAAATTTTATTTTCCATAGTCTGCAAACACGAATACACCTTTCCTTTTAATCTTCCGTATTTATTATTTCAGTTCCTGAAAGAAACAAGAAGCTACCTCAAGATGATCATATGCTCTCACCTTCCCTACTGAAACAAGTCCTTCCATACTTTATCATCTCCTTTTTTTCTGGGATTCTAGAAAGACACCTACAGACTAGGCTTTCAGCCTTCTTCACTTGCAGGATTCCACCTGTCTTAGCTAAGCTATTGCTTGTCACCATACAGAGCTGAGGGTACTAGAAAAATGCCTGAGTGCTTTAAGGACTACGTGTTTTTCAGGTTAACATTAGAAATGCTAAACATCATACATTGATTAAAATGTCAATATTTATTCCATGTCATATCTGATATCTTAAGTTCGTTTTTTCTTATCTGTTAGTACAGAAAAAAGAACACACATCACTTGCAGTAATATAAAATGTCAGCATGGATCTACTGTACAGCAAAACCTAACGAGACCCAGCTAGAAGATACACAAGATAAATAAGGGAAGACACACACACAATCATATTGTTTCCTTAATCCCAAGGGAAGTTCTTTAAAGGACAGAGTCACTACTAAGAGCAATCCCTTATTTGTTAAAGCCTTCTCACACTCTGGCTGGGTTTACATTGCGAGGACCAAAACAATAGCTGCAGAGAGCAAGCCACATAAGAGTTTTCTGGTGCAGAAGAGAGTCACAATTAGCTAACTGCATACCACTCAAAAAGCACCACAAAAGTTAGTCTTCCCCTTCCCCAACATCAGAATTGGGGAAAAAAGAAATAAATGGATGCGAAAACATCACTCAATAATTCATCATCACTTTTTATTTATAAACTTCATTTTATTCAAAATCTACAATAAACATTTTCCCCTGCTACAATTCTCTTAATTTCTGTTTCTATTCTCATGACTCATTGCAAGTCCTGTGCATTGCAAGAGCAAAAATTCCTTGCTTCAGTAAAAACTGTCCACTTCAACATATCATCCAGCAAGTTCTTGTCCAACAGCTCATGGCATTTTGCAGCTGTGTTCCCTTCTCTCAATGCTATCTGCTAGTCTTTGTATTTCGCAGTTCTCTTCTGAGACCATGCTGCCCCTCTCCTCCACCCCTGTGCACCCTAAAAACCCTGCAGAGTTAAGAACATTGTTCAAACACAGCCCAGATCAAATAGATTTACTATTTCTGAATTAAAAAACAAAAAAAAAAAAAAACAAAAAACCAAAACACCACAATGAAGAGACAATGTTCACTGAAAAGCTTTACGTTTTTAATAATGCCAAAGATTTCAAAAGAATTTATACAGCTTTATTTTGTTGGGGTTTTTTTTACATAAATTAATTTGACCAAAACTACTGCTGAGGTTTAATGTACATTTTACCAAAACAAGTAACTTTTACTTAAGAATTAACTAGACACTGACAACACCATAAATCCCGATTCAGGCTGGGCTGTGTTAGTCTTCACATTAATCTGCCTGAAATTCCTGACTTTAAGGAGTGAACAAGGGACGCATTACAGGCTTATAACAAGGTTAAGCTTGAGAAGTTCTATTAATACCCTCCCTAAGGCTACCAGGAAATTCCTTAAAGCAAGCAAATTTTTGGCTTTGCTGTGGATTATGCTCTAGGGTAGTTTGTTCCAGCTCCCATAAGACAATGAGTTTATCTCATGTCTGCATCAGCAGCCTGTCTCCTTTTGGGGGCTCATCGGCTGAGATGCTCATCAGGAGTCACAGAATAAGTTAACAGTAAAATCTGGAATTCTGCCATGTTCGCTCTCCATATCCCCCACATAAATTAAGTTTTAACTGACTGTCAAGCATCTGATTCATTTGTGAGAAATAACAGTTTTATCTGTCTAAATTCCAGATACTCAAGAGCATAACTGAAGCCCTTAGAAAAAAGTGGTAATCTGTTGTAATGGATCCATGGTAACTGTGTCTACACACAGTTAATGCACTAACACATTTCCTGAGTCCGAAAGGGTAGGAGAAAAATCAGGTTCATCTTCTTTAACCATAATCTTTTGCATCTTTCTTTCCTATGCTTCTGTATCACAATTGTGACGTTTGGAATTTTAATCAAACAAGTTGCTATAGATATGCAACTCTAAATGAACCTGGAAACTAATGTACGAATCTACTGCTAAATAAAACTAAATATAACTTTCTTTTTAATTGCTCAAGTCACAGCCTGAATCTTAGAGTTACTGAAAAACAGCTCCAGAATAATTTATTTCAGTAGGGTTACTGGCAAAGTTCAGAGCAACCAGAGAATGATCTCAAAAGCGTGTAAATAAAACAATTGAGCACAGCTTAACACAGCCTGTCATCTCAGCCAGACTGCGGAGACACCTTAGTGAGCAATTCAATAGCTATTTTAAGAGGTCCAATTTAGTGAACCCACGATTAGTAATTGTCTTGCCCTGCTCTGCCATCCAGAGAGGATGTTTCTAACTATTTCAAACAAAGGAATGGTTGTTGCAGCATTGTGAAGGAGAGAAATTTGTGTCCACAAATGAAGTAACATTTATTTCTACTAAGTACCGTTTCTGAAGTTCAGTTGAACAGCCCCCTGTATCTAGCGATGGAAGCCAGCTTTCAGTCCCGTACCTACTACGATAAATAGGTGGGGGAGGGGGGCGGGGGGGCGCAGGGAGGAGGCTGTGGGTTGTTGTTTTGGGGTGGTTTTTTTTGTTTGTTTGGTTTGGTTTTTTAACTAAATACTGCATTTGTGACTTCCCCTGTCTAATTGGTTAGGTCCACCTTGTATTAAAGAGCTTAGGTTTGTGAGTTAGCTCATTTGATGAAAAACCTGCTAGACTGTTAGCCATTAAAGTAATATAACGTATATTAGACTTTTCCATATTTTTTTTTTCAGGAATAAAATCATGCTGGCACTATACTAAAAACTTGGCCAAGTTTCTTTGTTCTGAAAAACAATAATGGCGATATTAGACTT
>NW_008794003.1:396184-405335 GCF_000699145.1 Aptenodytes forsteri
CTTCCGATCTTAAAACGTGTTCAATTTGTCCACTGAAGCCTATTTAAAAACATTTTTGCACCAGGGGTACTAAGATATACAATACATGTTATAAGCTAGCTTTAGATACACTAAAATTATACTAAATTTATAAAGGAGATTAAATATTTTGCAGTTGTTTTACTATTTGGAAGTCTATCTTTTCCAATTGGAAATGCAAAAAAGAACTGCAATGAAATGTAGAGATTTCATGCTGAAGCAGCAGTCTAAGTATGCTGATTAAGTTTTACTCTTCTTTCTTCTTACCTCGTAAATGCAGTGTTAACCAATGTGTGTTTTAAAGGCACTAAAATCAGGAGATTAAATATTTTGCAGTTGTTTTACTATTTGGAAGTCTATCTTTTCCAATTGGAAATGCAAAAAAGAACTGCAATGAAATGTAGAGATTTCATGCTGAAGCAGCAGTCTAAGTATGCTGATTAAGTTTTACTCTTCTTTCTTCTTACCTCGTAAATGCAGTGTTAACCAATGTGTGTTTTAAAGGCACTAAAATCTCCCAAAAGAATTCACTAGTTGTAAACTATGTATAGCTGATTTATAATCTGATCGAAAACAAAGAATCATCAGGAGTTGTATATATCCACTATTTAGAAATATTAACAGTGCATCAGGAAGGTATCAACATCCCAAAGGAAAGGCCAAACTGCAAAATACATTTTACTAGTCTACATATCTTTCTGTTAAAAGAAATATACTGCTAATATTTCTTCTACCTGTTTTTTTAATTTTTTTTTTTTTTTTAATTCAAAGTTAGTGTTTTCTTCCTGGAATAATGACAAAGAGAACACTTTTTGATGTATTAAGTGGTAGTTACTTCCTTAATATTTCTATTTATAGTGATTTTGGAAACTCTATTCAATTTAAGACATGTCCAAGTAGTTATCATTCATTCCTCATTCAACACTGCTTTTTTAGGTACTTTCCATAGTTAAGCTGTTGATTAAACCGTCTTAACCAATCTGTTAAATTCTTACAGTGTATCTGTTCTACTGGGAAGCAGTTACACAGAACACACTGCAAGAAAGCATCTCCAATATCCCTTTAAGGTAAATGTATGTTCTGCAGTTAATAACAACAACAAAAACTATTAATAAATGCCCTTTGTCTTTCAATAACATCATCATAAGCAGGTGTCAGAAAAACTTAAGATTCTCCTGCTTTGAGTCTTTGTAAGCTTCTACACCAATTCCAAGTTCTGAATTTTTAAAGCAGTTTCAATACTATATAAAGCTTCGCTATCCTCTCAAGAAAAATAAGCCATGTAAGAAACATGTATCTACAGTTCTTCTACCATCACAATGAACGTATACTCCTGACACTTATGGTGGGAGATAGTGTGGAGGAAATCCTATGAAAGGTGAATACTATAAGCATTTGATCTCTCTTCCTTCTATACTGCTTCATGAATTTTGCAAATCTAATGCAGAAGGATAACTTATCACAGAAAAGGACAATCTCTTCTGCTTACTCATGCCACTTGAGAAACATAAAAAAGCAATCATTTTCAAAACAACAACCCAACAATTCTGGAATCCAGTTGGGGGTAGGTGTGTGTGGAAAAGCCGACAGAATGAGTTTTTTCCCACAATTTGAAGGAAGTTCAAAGGATGTGTTTCACCAACGCCTTTCATTGCTGGTTTTACTCCAGGTAAGTTTTCTCCAGGCTGGTGCGTATTTCCCAAGACATGCAGACTGTCTGCTTGACGCTTCTCTTCTTTCTTCTGCTTCTGACATTTGATTTAGGAACGAATACATTTTTTCGGTTAGTAGTTTAAGAAATTAGACTGTAAGACAGGCTTCGATTACTGGGAATTTACCATTAGCCTCAGTTAGAAGTGTAAAACAAGACAGCACAGGAAAATGTGTACAGGACTTTTTTCTCCTCTAGCCAAAAACGCTGTTTACAAATTAGTTTGGGGATTTAAGTGGCATGGAAGCCAATAAACAGCTTGAAACAACAGTCCTCCAACCATTCTGCCAAAAGCTCACATCGCTTCACCCTTACTACCAGGTGTTGCCAATAGACCTTAAAACCCACCATTTTCATTAACAAAGTAACGAATGTTTTCCAAATGGAAATTTTGTTTCACAATGGAAGGATTTATCTTGCATCTATATGGGACAATGTAAAACAGCGTTACCCTGCCCAGCAAGTCAGCGCTTCACAGAACACCAGTCTTAAGGCATACGTAAAGAGGCCCAACAGATTGGCCATTCTCCCTAAACCAACTTTCCTCAGAGAATCACACAAGAGCAGATGTGGTGAACAGAACAGAGCCTTGAAAGCACAGCATCTCCCTTGCCCTCAGCTTTCACATTACTTTCCAACCTTTCATTCCTGGACTTGTGGCATCAGAGCCTCTGACCAGCTATCACCAGCAACACGACATGTCTGCATACCTTGCTGGGGCATGATTTTCAATAATGAAGAGCACCACTTAGCTTAACAACTTTGCGTAACATTCCTTGGTGAATTTATCAAACGGATGTCTTGTTAAGCAAGTGATCTCAGGAAGAAAAGCATAGTACAACTGCTGGTAAAGGAACTTGTAAACATTGCAGTAACAAGGTGATTTTAAAAAGAATATATTTCAGCACGTGAAACCCTTCATCTCATGCTTTCTTAACATATCCTTAATTCTGTTTTTTAAAGTAATATTTGTGAGACTTATTTGCCTCACTTAGATTCATCCAGGATGTTCACACTGCAATTAAGTTACATGCACAACTTATTTAAGTTAGCACTTAAAAATGGAACAATTAGAACTTCTATACAATTAAGAATTAGGATCCTCTAGGGGACCGTCTGTCTGCAAAATTACTACTTGTTCCTGTTACATTAAGGCACAAGCCAAAGGCAAATTGACTTCGTCTTCTGGGAAATGT
Source organism: Aptenodytes forsteri (assembly GCF_000699145.1). Classification (NCBI taxonomy): domain Eukaryota; kingdom Metazoa; phylum Chordata; class Aves; order Sphenisciformes; family Spheniscidae; genus Aptenodytes; species Aptenodytes forsteri. The sequence goes on from NW_008794003.1 coordinate 399,110, forward strand.
AATGATCCCCAGAAGTTATCTGCTTAGATTTAAGTCAATTGTCATTCATTAATGCCTTATTCCTGAAAAGAGGTTCTGCTCCAACTTCACCTTTCTCTCTTCTGCTCTTACCATTCTTTGATGACAAGTTAATTCTCAACATTTCAGTTTTAAAAACAATGTGCATGGGTCAGAGTGCTACAAAGATTTGCCAGGTTCAGTTTCATATTGAAAGTGACTTTCTATGGCACTTTACCACAGAAGGTACTACACACAGTTTGTGAGAGAGCAACTAAAGCTCTTTTACTTTTTAGGAATTGCAATCATAAAAATTAATGACCCAGTTTTAGTGAAGCTTTGCAAACTGCATATAAACACTACGTAAACTGTAGGGACAGTGATGTCAAGTAAAAGCAGCACTAACACCAAGGGAGAGACCCTACTTTAAGTTTCAGAAAGCTGGTTCCACAGAATGCTTGGGAGTTCACAGTTTCCACAGTTGCAATTTTGAGCACTGTGTCTTCCTTCATTGTTGAGAGCTTATTATTTTCATAACCACTTTGTTTTATCACTGGTTAGAAGAATAAAGAAATCTAGTTCAGGTTCACTGTCTACTGAGCTGTGTTTCTGTCAGACTGTCAAAAAGTATGTCAAATGTAATGGGAGACAGAAAGCACACCGGGAATGCTTACATAGGAGCAACTCAACTGAAATTTCCAATTCATTTCACACACGAATCCTTTTATTCAAAGTCAACCTAATCAAAAACTGTTTCAAAACTGAGCTTACGGCTACATTTTAAGATTGCAGGTTCTATTCCAACTTTTCAAGGCAACATCGTTAAAAATTAACCAAATCATTTCATAATTTCTCTCTTTCTAGTGACTGTATGGTACAAATAACGGGGATCACCTGGCAAGAAAGCCTCTATGGAAATGTACCTTCTCTTCATGACCTAAGATCACAAAAGTCATCTTCATCCTATCGATAACTTGTCTTTCTAATTTGCAAGTAGAGTTTGGAGTTGGAAAATGAGATTTAGAAAAATTAACCAAATCATTTCATAATTTCTCTCTTTCTAGTGACTGTATGGTACAAATAACGGGGATCACCTGGCAAGAAAGCCTCTATGGAAATGTACCTTCTCTTCATGACCTAAGATCACAAAAGTCATCTTCATCCTATCGATAACTTGTCTTTCTAATTTGCAAGTAGAGTTTGGAGTTGGAAAATGAGATTTAGAAAGATATTTTAAAGGTGCTGGACATGTCTTGTCTCACTAGCACCACAGCATCACATTTTATTGAGTTAACTGAAATAAGACTGTCGTTTTTAAGTTCCATCTTAAAATTCAGTTAGCACTGAAATGCGCTTCTAATTTTGCGCTGAGTAGATCTGAATTATACACAGGACATTTTAGAAGCTGCAGGGTGATTATATCAGGCTAAAAACATAATTACAGGTAGATTAGAAAAATTGTAATGATGCTCAAAAACTTGCCTCCCCCTTTTTAACCCAGTTGCCTCCAACGGCAATTCAGCAGCTCAGACTTTCAGTGCATGCTGAATGATCTGCTCTCAAGCCAAGGAACCAGGACTTACACACAGTCCCAAGGGACCCCGCTATGCCAGCTGTCCCTGAGCCAGCCTTCTACTGGTTTCACACAGAAGTAATAGTAGGAACCTCCCGCATATCCACACACACAACACTGTTCTGAGCCACGAATCTTGAAAGCAAAATCCTCTATGAGAATATTGCTTCTCTTTAACCAACTATATAGTTAATATTGAACCAATAATATTAGAAGAAATCCTCCTTGAGACCTAAACGTGTAAAAGTCCTTCTCAAAGAGTTTTAAGAACCTTCATTAAATCTTTAATTACTTTTTTAAATAATTTAAACTTTAAATGAAAAAAAAATCTGCAATTTACAATATCCAACACTGTTCCTTCTAGATCTGCCCAAATTATTAAATTTTAAGTATTTGCCTGTCCCAGCTAAAAAGGAATTTCACTCTACTAACCTAAAACTCATGCTGATGAAGGCTTCAATCACTAAAAAGTACTTTTTCACAGCTTCAAACTTTATTTCAGCTGGAGATCCTCTATATCATACACAGTCCAGAATTTAGCTAGAGGCAAGAGCACTGAAACAGCCAGAAAGTCGTAACATCTAACAAAGGTTTAACCACTTCACATCACGTCCTGTTGTATGCAGATCACTAACTTGGTCTCATCTTCCCATGTGTAAAACAAGAACAATAACGCCTACTACTGGAAAGTGTCTCGAGCACTCTTACTCTCAAGCTTCTAACACATCTTATCACTGTCATACTTTTTGACATTTCTATTGCTCTAGCATGGTAGATTCTTCTCCACACAAGAACACCACACGCTTGTCCTGAGGTTTTTGTTTGTTTGTTTGTTTTTCTTTTTGGACAGTCTAGAACTAAAAGCAGCATCAAACCAAGTAGCCTGTACACAGCATTGCTGTGCTGCAGGTAAATCCCAATATCATGTGGTTGTTATCCTTGCACATGCAACAAAAAAAATGCACTTTTTCAAAGCAAGGGTTTATTCGTTTAGTGAACAATTACTCTCTCTTATATTAATCAAATGAATAACAAGAGTGGAAGAGCAGCCCTTAGCATTGCATTCTTCACCTGATCTTGAGTTTGTTAGCTGGATTTTTGTTTTTAAATCTTCCATCAGTAATCCATCATACAATTTAAAATAACTTTCTACACAACCTGTCAATAAACTGCACTCTCTCAAGCATTATAATTCAATTCTGTCCATTTAGAAGAATACCACTTTCGTTTGTTTTTAAAGGAAAAAAGGCAAAACAACTTGATTTACTTTTAATTCCACAGCATATAAATCAGACAGATACAGGCTTTCAGGCCTCTTCTTTCTCTGCTGACATTGTCAACGTATTTAAAAATTAAGTAGCCATCCAGAGGTTCTGACTCCTGTTTTATAACTCTAGAGCCTAAGTTTAAAAGGCCATGAGAAAAATAAATATTCTATTATTTACATTTCTGAATTACGATGATCATGGCAAGGAATCTCTCGGCAACCCTTACAACATACCATAAAACTTTTTAAAGTAATAATTTCTATGTATTTCCAGTCTTCACAGTGAGTTATTCACATATTAAATTTCCTATGAAATTAACATGACCTCTAGAAATGCAGCATCTTAAAATTATATTACTTCACTTATTTAAATTCCATATACCTCACGATGCTTTATGCATTATTCCTAACAACTTCAGAATATTAGGAAGTTAATTTCCAAAATTACTCTATTTTATTATTAATGTTGCTCCACTAAAATCAAAGGAATTTAAGTGGAAATAAGGTTCTCTGTACCACTTTCTAACTCTCTGAATGGACTGCAGCTGATAAAGTAAATCTAAGGCTGGTGCTTTTACTTTAACTAGTCTGGCCGCCTTTGAAAGGCAGGAGAGGACTGCCCATCTGAAGCCAGGTGGTATCAGGCAGGTAACTCCGAGCAATTTTACTACAGCAAACAGGAGCCGCAGTCAAACACATTCCCTCAGATCTGCTAGAATGTTAAGAGCTCACCTATGGAAGCCTAGCTTCATATTCATGCAGTATCTTCAGAAATCTATCTGTATGAAAATATTAATTTCCAGTTAGCCTCCTAAAATAAAAAACAAACAAACAAACCAACCCCACCAATCCCCCCCCAACCATTACTGAAGAGAAATATCACCCCTCCGCCTCCTAACTATTCATACATACAACATGGGAAAATTCGTGAGTGCAGCCACGTTACTGAAACCAACCATAATACCACCACTGACTGTCTGGCCCATACAAATTGCATGTGCATGTTGAGGCTACTGCTAGTATTACTAGTAGTACCCTGCAGCTACAACAGTACTGTTAAACCTGCTTAAATTTCCCAAGGTAAAAATTATGCCATCAGATCTTAACATCATCCATATTGAAAATATCCGATTCTGAGTACAACTGTTCCAAACAGAAGCATCAGAGTGAAATCTAACGAGCAAAAGCTAAAACAAGATAATGAATTTGGGAGCAACAAGAATTGCAGGCTCAAGTGCGCTCTCATTGAAATAAATGTGGCTTAACTCACGCTTAACGCTGTGCAAACACGTCTGCTGGATAAAGACTGAAGTTTAGAATTTGAGGAAGTTTTAGAATGAGTTTTGAAGCTGCTAACAAACATGCAAGGTTTACTTAATCTTACCCAAATAGCACTTCACAGTTCAGCTTTGGACTATTTTTTATAGTTGTCTGTTCTGTAGCATGAGCATTGAGTTCACCCAAAAATTCATGTAATTGCTTCAGTAAGTTGTTCAAGGTACATTCAGAAACACAGGTAAGTTTAATAGAAATGACTTTTTGATCTTTCATTTCTTTTGAAAGCACAATTGATACATTTTGAGATTTGGGTTTACTTTTTCCTTGCCAAGTGTATTGGGTTTGCGTGGCAAGGTTTTGGTAGCGTGGGTGGCGGGGGGGGGGGTACAAGGGTGGCTTCTTTCTGTGAGAGCTAAAAGCTTCCCCTATGTCTGAGAGAGCCAACACCAGCCGGCTCCAAGACGGACCCGCCGCTGGCCAAGGCCAAGCCCATCAGTGATGGTGGTAGCACCTCTGTGATAACATACTCAAGAAGGGGGGGAAAAAACCTGCGGCAGAACAGCAGCCAGGAGAGAGGAGTGAGAATATGTGAGAGAAACAACTCTGCAGACACCAAGGTCAGTGAAGAAGGAGGGGGAGGAGGTGCTCCAGGCGCCACAGCAGAGATTCCCCTGCAGCCCGTGGTGAAGACCACAGTGAGGCAGGCTGTCCCCTTGCAGCCCATGGAGGTCGACAGTGGAGCAGATATCCACTTGCAGCCCATGGAGGACCCCATGCCAGAGCAGGTGGGTACGCCTGAAGGAGGCTGTGACCCCGTGGGAAGCCCTCGCTGGAGCAGGCTCCTGGCAGGACCTGTGACCCCATGGGGGACACACTGTCCTGGTTTTGGCTGGGATAGAGTTAATTTTCTTCCTAGTAGCTGGCATAGTGCTGTGTTTTGGATTTAGTATGAGAATAACGTGATAACACACCGATGTTTTAGTTGTTAAGTAGTGCTTACACTAGTCAAGGACTTTTCAGCTTCCCATGCCTTGCCAGCAAGAAGCTGGGAGGGTGTTACGACCCAGACTGGGTGACTCAGGGGGTCATAGTGGTTTATGTGATTCCCTTGGGCTAAATTAAGGTGAAATGACACCTAAGGCGATCAATTAAACACTTTATTTATGGCACAAGCAACTTAAACTTGGAAAGCGTAATAATAGATGGTGTGAATTCTATCGAGGCATTTATGAAATTCTATCAAGGCATTGCGGGGGGGGGGAATAGATTGAGAGGGGGAGAGAGATTGAGAGAGCGCGCTATTAAGATATTTCACCACCCTTGGATCTCGCAATGACGATGGCGGATGCGCCGATCCTCCGGCCGTGGGCACCCACTTGGCTCCTGGGAGTGGTGCCTTTTATAGTCTAGTCCCCACCTCTCAGCTGCGCCAGTCACGCCCCTCGGGGAGTTATGTAACTCCTGATCTCCTGCACAGGCCCCACCGTGGGGGTGGTTGTGAGAGGGTCTTTTGGATGGTCATGAGCCCCTTCCACAAATGAGCTCTGTATGACCTCTGGCCATATCTGGTGCGTTGTCCTGCCAGGCCTATCAGAACACGGAACTGCGCACCCTCTGGCACGCCCTCCGCGTGCCGTGCCTCACCTGCGGCCCACCGTCGCCGTGCAGACTGCAACCTGCTTTGCCGCAATGTTTGAGACAGACATGAACTCTTTCAGTCTCTCACAGAGGGGGCACAGCCAGGACAGCTGACCCAAACTGGCCAAAGGGATATTCCATAGCATGTGACGTCATGCTCGGTATATAAACTGGGGGGAGTTGGCCGGGGGGTAGCGATCACTGCTCGGGGACTGGCTGGGCGTCAGTCAGTCGGTGGTGAGCAGTTGCATCACCTCTTGGTTTTTTGTTTGTTTTTCTCCCTTCTTGGGTTTTATTCCTCCCTCCCCCTCTCTCTCTCGTTTTACTTTCCATGAAAATTTATTACTGTTGTTATTATTTTATTGTTTCAAGTATTAAACTGTTCTTACCTGAACCCACAACTTTTCTTACTTTTGCTCTTCCAATTCTGTCCCCCATCCGGGGGGGGTGGGGGGTGGGGGGGGGGCTGGTGA
>NW_008794003.1:405770-431296 GCF_000699145.1 Aptenodytes forsteri
CTGTTTTGCCCGTGACAGTAATTGGTGAGTGATCTCTCCCTGTCCTTATCTTGACCCACGAGCTTTTCGTTATATTTTCTCTCCCCTGTCCTGCTGAGGAGGGGGAACGATAGAGTGGCTTGGTGGGCACCCGGGGCATCCAGCAGGTAAAACCCAACACATCAAGCTTGACACATATGTAACAAGTCTTAACCCAGTTAGTTGGAAACTGATTTATCTATTAAATATATGGGTGAAAACCAGAAAAAAACTTTGCAGGTAATGAATGTGACACAGACCTAGAGAAGGGATCTCACCAAAATGTCCACTATTTAATTTTATTTACTCTCTCATGTAACAGTAAAGGACTTAACCACCAGCACTCCAATCCAACTGCCTCCTGTGCAGCACTGCTGGTCTTTCTAAATCAATTTTTCTCACTCACTGAGTCTTAAACTCATGCTCTTCACTGAAGCGTTTAATTCAGTGCAAGTGTTAACTCTGATCTAGAGGGAGTGGGGCAGCAGGGGAAGGGAAAAGTATCACTGGTAAAGCATCAGGTTACTTATCAGTAGAAGAAAAAAATAGAAACAGCTTGTAACACAACTGGTGTTCTGAAAATCTATTTCCTTTGTGTTCTCCCTACACTTCAGACACACACACACAAGGAAGGTATGCACAACTGGATTCTGACAGATTGCAAAGCTTTCCTACCACTTAACAAAAGGGATACTTTTTTTTTTTATTTTTCCGTCTTTGTCCTTGGGGCAGTATCATTTGAGATGATATAATATAGCACAAAAACACATTCTTGGCAATTAGAACTCGGGATATTTTAATGCTAGAGTGGAACACAAGACATGCTACTTCAACTCTTGAAGAAAATCTGTAATGGGCTTTTTTCAAAAAAAAAAAAAAAAAAAAGCTGCACCGGGGGGGCCATTTAAAAAAAAAAAAAAAAAAGTCCTGCACTGTAATTGTAAATTTGTTGGTGGCGCAAAAATCTACCAATTCTGGGTACATAGACATTGTCCTCTGACAAAAAAAGCTCAAACTGTGAAGCCAAGACATCACGTTGCTGGTATGAGTAGATAACACACTATCTGGCCTTCCAATTTGAGAACGCTCTTAATAATACTGCTTCAAGAAGCTTTTGTTACAGATATGAGATACACATGGAATTCACGACCAGGATCCTGAACTGGAAAAAGTACAGACTGATGAGATTACCCAAGTATTTCTTGTTAACATTACCTTAATGGCTTTCATAGTTTGATAAAGAAAAATATGATATTAAACACTAATAAGCAAAAAAAACCCATCAGCAATGAGGAGGACGATTACGTATACTTGCAAGCTACTCCTCTGACAAGAGCTGCTGATGTAAAATACATTGTACCCTTGTTAACTCAGACATCCACGGGACATCAACTAACCAGGATCTTCAGCATTGCACTTCTCGGAAACCAGTGTGTAGCAGTTGGAAACAAGGCACAAAAGCAGCCCCAAATGTTAAAAAAGTTTAAGACACCTCCTCCTTTTTCTTCTCCCCAGATTTTTTAGAAAAACAGTATCCTTTTGATACCCGCATTTGCAAACTCTTCAGCCGAAGTCCAAGGAGCCAGGGGTTGACAAGCACCTGTGAATTCTCCATACGCTCTGACCCAGCAGAGTACAAGTTAGTCCTGCTCTGGAACCACACAGTCACAGTAAGAGATGACTGGCTTTATAGGCAACACCACACATGCTGATGAGTGTTAGGAAGAAACTTAGCAGTGCTCTCCCCAGCTGGAAGCGAGCATGCACCAGCTTCTCACATGCTGTCAGATATACACTGCCATAACCTGATACTCACTGATGTTACCAGGAAAAGGCAAACAAGCTGCAATCATAGAAAAGAATTACAAAGGCAATTCTAACCATGTAAAAGTAATTGTATTAATAGGGGAGGAATCTACAAACGGAATATTCTCTCTATAATGGTACAACCAAAAAAATCCCAAATCAGGATCCAAATGCATCAGACAGAAAACAAAAAAAAGTATTTTCTGCTTTCAGGGACAGTCCATAAACCACATAAAATAAACAGTGTCTGGCATTTACCATATCTGAATTTCTACAACCCCTTCCCATGCTAAACTTTGGGAATTACTGAATTTCAACTGATTTCCTTTCATATTGTGATCACAGAATCAAAGAAGCCACTGGGCAAGAACAGCGGGTATCTGGAAACCGGCACCTCCATTACAGATGTTTTCACTGCAGAACCTATAGCCTGTTAACATTGAGCAAGGTCAGGAAGGAGAGCCTGGTGAATGGTAACACACAAAAGAACATAGTTTAAAGATGGACACTTTTTTCTTTTAAACTGATTTTACAAACTAATTCCCCATAGGAGAGCAGGCTCCTTTCATCTACTAAAGCAGGTATCTCTAAGATCAATCTTAATAGCTACCTGTGTTTCAATAACCAATCAACCGTAGTGAGAAGCCAAAGAATAGGGCACTAAAAGTACAGATTTTGACAGACTCCTTCAAAATTCTGTAAGGATGTATTAAAACCTAATCCTTAGGAAAAAAAAAATCCAACATTGCCTATAGTGCTCTGTCATGTTATATTTTTCTCTTTAAATGTAAGAACATTACAGTGAAATTACCTAAACTGAACAAAAATATTTGTGAATATTCAAAGATTTCAAGTGATGTTAAAGAAGCACCTTAGACAAGCTAAGAAAAAGAATATATTCAAAGACAGTATGAAGCTACAAATAAGCTTTAAAAACTAAAATACACCATTTGTCAAATTGACAGCCTAAAGTAGCTCACTTGCAATGACTGATGCATATTGCATAAAAAGCCAGAATATTAAAAACCAGCAAAGAGCCAAACAATAAATTACAGTGTATCTGTACATCATGCTTTTCCCCTTTTATCAAAGCATACTATCTGTTATGCTTTCTCCCCACCCCTTACAACAAGGTTTTAGAGATAACATCTGCACATGTTAAGGACTAACCAAATGATTAACTACAACTGGGAAGAAGAGTTTAAAAAAAAAAGACAAGAAACTGGTATTTAATTTACTAACCCAACAGTATTTCGTTACCCTGTGACAGGATGGCTAGCCTTTGAGGAATTGGACAAAGCAGTTAACCACCATCACATTTTATATACCCCAGCTACGATATTGAACATACTGGGGTCTGATAACAATTTGTTGGTAAAATGACACTTTTGAGCTAAGGTTACATATTTAATTAATTTAAAGTCTAGAAACATTAGTAATATTAAAAAAAACTAGAAGCAAGTACTTTGTATCAACTTAATTAAATGGAACATAGGGGGAAAGAGCATGGATTTTCAGTCCAGAAGGCAAGAACTAACCTGTATTCTTTTAAGATGAATGCTTAAAGACAATTGAAAGGGAAAGGAAAGCCCACAAAGCCTTACCAGGAATTCCAGGTTATAAATATAAGAATAGACAATCACAACTGGTTTACAAGTATTCCTTAGTTCCTACGCTGCTGCTTTTCCTGCGAGTTGAAGCTACATGTGAAATCAGCTACAAGGAAAAATGTGCCACTAACAAGGCTGACTCCAATTAAGAGACTACCAGCTATTAGAATGAACCTGTTCTTATGCTGATTATAGGTTGACATAAACATGTTTATAACATGACATAAATCTCTTAACCTTTTAAAAGAAGTAATAATATCCTCAGCAATAATTTCAGAATTAACTAAAAATAAGAGGTGAGTTCCTTTTGGAGAATGATGACTTCAGAGCTAGAAAACTTCCTCACCTCAGGATCCATGTGTTCTTACATGCTGCAGGATTTAACTTTGCTTTGATTGGGGAAAGCCATGTGCCCTGTGTAGGCAGGGCCACAAAAATCCTGTAAACTGAGTGCCAGATTACAGACTTTTGGTTTTACTACAGGTGAAAGAGCACTGCATTTCTAAACTCTATTGCTAACAGGCTAGAGGTGAGACCTCTAACTTGGGTATTCGGGGAGGGGGTGGGGATGACATAACAACACACCAGTGTTGTTGGTTTGTTTTAAACGTCTGTCTTTCACTGAGTACTATACTCCCTCTTTCCTCCTAAGTCTTCACGCTGCTCTTTGCTCTGCGTTCTCCATGAAGTCTCAGTACTGAGACCTGCCAGGTCTGCTCGAATCCAGGAAAAAAAAAAGTCTGTTGTCTGAACTGGGAAGTTCTTATCAAAACCCTTCCAAGTTCTTGACAATGTAGTATTTAGTAATTATTTAAATTACTCCATACTGACTTGTCAGTATTTTTATGCCAATACTTACACAATATATATTACACTATAATTAAATTTTTAGTCATTAGTCTTCATAGTTTTATATGTTAGGGTGGATTGTACTTTAAACATGAAACTGTATGAACTGTGATAAGGGCCCACCCAGTCATCCTCCCCCTTTCTTCACACCATAGATTTACTTCAAGGAGAAAATTCTTCTATACGCAGAGCATTAACGCCAAGGAACTGCTAGCAAGTAAGCATGACCCTGAATTCATTTTGTCTCAGGCAAAAATGTCACTGGACAGAAAAACTGTATTATTAATGAGTTACAGTCTTTCCTACAACTGCTGGTTAGTGCTTACTTCACTGGGAAAGCGTGAAAATGTATAAAACCCAGTATGCCCTTGTTCTACAACTAAAGGTCTACTTAAGGCTTCAGAGAAAGCTTGAAATAAGTATCATGTGTCATGTGGCCTTTACTTTTGGCTGATTTGTCTTTTTAAGGCAATGCTTTGCTCCTTTTTTTTTTTTTTTTTAAATAAACCACACAGTATGGGAAGAGACTCACTGCAATTATGAAGTGTCAGAGAGTTTGTATCCTCCCAGAAAAAGCAAATCACTTTCTCCTCCTTTGTTGATAAGACTCCAGCTGCTTATGGAACCATCCTGAAATCCTTACTTTGGCCAGTCCTTACCAATAGGCTATGTAGTGATCAGCTATGGTTACAATCTACTCGGAATGGTATCCGTGCAAACACAATGAAATCCAGCGTTCTCACTGAAAGACGGGAGCCATCATTTTTTGTTAGTTTTCATAAACTCGGAGGGCTTAAAAGCAGAGCAGTACTTCTACCACAAATTCTGTAACTGATTAGCATAAAAAAGACAGCTAAAAATTACTCTCACAGGTATAAATGAATTGGCACATATGATCTGAGCATTCTCTTACAAAAATCAAAATTTGGATTACCTCTAAGAGACCCTGCTTGGCTGTCTGAATGGCTACATAGATGGACTGACAGCACAGCAGACAGTATGAAGGTGGAAGGCCACTTGCTCAAGTTCCCATTCAGGGTAGAGGGGAAATCAAGGAAGCTACAAAGGTACCAAAAGAAACATTTTTAAAGCTTTCTGTATTCCAGATATGCTCCAAAATGCACTTCCTTCTACTATAAGTTTTTGAAAAACATCACATGATCATATGATAAAGGAAGACTTTTGCACAGGTTGCACTTAGGTAATGCATTTTAAACAAACCGAAGTCCTTAAAAAAGTTTACTGTTGACTTTTTTTAAATATAAGTACAATAAAATTTGACATTTTTACTGAAACACCTGAAAAATATCTTGGCCATGAAGTCTGCTGAAATTGCAAAAAATTGGGTCATTCTCAAGTAAAAGTTACTGAATCAATATCCTGAATCTGATCTGGTAAGTCATATGAAATTGATGAGTCATTTATAATCTGCCAAATAAAAGTCACGTACAATGAAGTCTATTTTGAACAAGTTCATTATATTCTCAAGCTAATACACACACCCATTTTGATCAGAGGGAATTCCATTGTCCCTAGAGGTACCTGTACACAACTGTTTGCCATGCAACCTGTTAGGAAAAAATTAAAATGCATGCAATTAGCCACAACATTTTACAGTGAGGAGAAACATTAACATTAGTCAGAGCTGTCTTTTATCCCCTCCCAACAAGTAAAAAAGTCAATTCTCACCTACATGTCAATTCTACATATAAAAATGTATACACTATACAACAGGGTTTTATAACACTCAGTTTTGAAACACACATGGAATTTCATTTGCACAAACAAGTGTTTAGTAACCTCATTTCCTGCACAACAATGAACCCTTACTAAGTTTCCCACACTATGTGCTTATTCCAACTACACAGAGAAGCCTGAAAAAATATTCCAAGACACCATTAATGTCAGATTGCTTGCATTAGTTCTAGATACAGTAACATCTCAATGACAGTAAGCATGGATCATTGCTTCATTCACATTTATTAAAGTCCTACAGAATTACTTCTTTAAACTTGTGTTTATTTCCAAGAAATAAACAACCACTTAAGATTAGTTTTACTAGTAAAACTAATGACCCAAATATATGGAAAATGAAAGCTATAAGAACTGAAAATTGCACCTAAACCAATCAAATATGAAATCCATCCCCTTAAATTTCATTAAAGCATCTACACATTGTCAAGACTGCTACTGTGAAGAGGTTTTTTTTCCATTAACCTAGATGCTTTCCTCCTTCAGATGAACAATGCCAGCTTTCTTACCACCATATCAGTGCCTCTTCACCTCTACTGTTTTACTGCTTGGAATCAAGTCTCCTTATTGTTCAGATCTGAATGTCTGTGCTACACTCCAATCAAGTGAACTAAGTTTCATCATCTGCAATCTCAGTCCAAAAAACACCTTGTCTGCATCACACATCTGCATTTAATACAACACAATTTGAGGACAGAGTGAGCAGTGAGTACTTTATTAGAAGAAATACCAGAACTACAGTAGGAAACCAATATAGGCACTTCTGCATCTCGTCAGTATCATTAAATTCTTACAGCTATACAAACACTTAAAAAAACCACCTCTCTCACCCAAAAAAGTCCTGGCTACATAAGTTATATACTGTAGAAGTTCAAAGAAAAATAGTACATGGGGAAAATGGAAAATTCAACATGAAGTTAAAACCATGGAGTGAAAGAATAACTATCTTGTGAGAAATAGGCCACTTTCACATGATATAAAAACCTCTTAACAGCATTTTTCATTTATTTCCAACAGATAATTATACAATCTATATAAAATTTCTAACCCAGTTCTACTTCTGTTTAGTAATGAAACTTTTCTCCGACAATACTTAGTTTTCCATAAACTGTAATTTACATTGACATAAAGGTACTTGTGACATTGTTTTTGACAGCTAACTATTTAAACAGTTGAGTTTTTCTTAACAGACCATGAGCTTATTTTGTCAGAAGTCCAAGAATAAATTGGACTGCACTAAGTAACCAACAAGAAAGGAAAAAATTATACCTGTAGTCTCATTAAAAAAAAAATCTGGGCAGTTTCCTAGCAAAAACTAAATGTATGAAATATATCCCAAGGTAGCAGTGAAATTAAAACAACACTGCATGGACACGATGTAAGCATGGTATCAACTTGAGGCAGTAATACAGTATTTCCAAACAAGGTTCAAGTAAAGCCCACCAGGGTTTTAAAATGCAATGGTTTTTTCTTCTTTTTTAATGAAAGGGAAAGAAAAGCTCTCACATTTCACAGATGAAACCATGTCTACAACAGCCTAAAGCACTGCAGAAGACTGCATTTGGTTGCAATTCATGGGATAAGGTCTATTACACACTTACAGCTAATCTGATACAGTCTGTCATGTCCAGCTTTTCCACTCCATGTCAACCCTTCAGTGGATCAGGGAGTCCAGTTATCAGAGAGCCATGTTAGCTCAATCAGTCACAACATGAACTGCAACTATTTAAAGCTGCCTCCTTAGTAGGAAAGCCTAGACAAAATCCTTGGGTGTGTGGGAGCAATCCTGTGCTTTAGTCTCAGCCCTCAAGGATGCCATGTTGGAACACACAAGTCTTTCAAAAAGCAATAGAACAAGTGTACAGATACAGCATTCAACCTTCCTGCATTGACATCCACCCTGGAATGGTTTTCCTCCATAGAGGAGAAAGATTATCAGAATTAAACTTGCCACGTAGCAAGCCACAGAACAGTAATTTTTATGAAAAAAGTCCTCATTAAAGCAGCAATCACAAGTGGCTAACCCACTCCTGAACCAAACTACGTGTTAGCCACAATGGTCTGAGACATGATCTTTCTTCTTCACGCAACATAGCTACTTCTCACCCTGTCTGATTCGGAAGCAGCAGAGGTGCTACACTGAAGCTGTTAATATCCAACCTTCACTTGATATTTATCTCCAGGGCAGAAAATAATTGGATGTCACACCTACTAACTCAATTTCATTCTGCTAATTATTCTATAGTGATATTTTTTTCTTCTCCCCTCACCACTGCATTTTGATTAGGATTAATGAAGTCACTGGTGAAATTATTTGGAAGACTATTGATCACATACATACAGTAACTACCCCCTCAATATCTCTTCAAAAAAAAGCAGCACATAAAGAAACAGATCAAGTTTGATAGATTTATATTGTAGTCTTCAGAGAACAAGATCTAAGACTGATCTCAATATCTAAATTTTTACTTTAAAAAAAAGCTTAAGACATGGTGTAAGGGACGAGGCCCACGTGACTGTGCTGTAAGCACAGACAATGCCCCCAGAGAAAGCTCCAGAAGCCAGCCATGGGGAAGGGCCCAGTGTCACTCTCCTTGACTGACTAATGTCTCAACCACTCCTGAAGCTGGGGTGAGAGAAGATTCTAGAAACCCTGGACTGGGGCCAATAAATAAGGGCGCACATGAGCCTCCTCGGGGCGCTCTCCATACCAACACCCCCCCGTCGGCAGGTCCGACGCTGGATCCAGGATTGGTGATCTCTCTATCTCTCTCTCCTGCTTCCCAGCTCTCTCTCTCCCCCCCTCTCTCTCTCCCATCTCCTCCTTCTCGTTCTCTGCTCTTGATGCTGCTAAGTAACACAAGGCCTACCTCAACTTCTTATAAAGCCGCTTACATATTGATACACCGAGGGTTGATGCTTAGAGTGTTCATCCCATTAAAGTTGATGTTCGTGTTTGGACCTTGAGTGTTATCTCACCTTAACCCACATTGAGGGGATTTGCGAACCTCAGTCACTCTCCCCTTCCCGCAGGTGGGACGTGACACATGGTTATTCCATTCTTACACCACTGCAAAGAACTAACCAGTGATATAAACCACCAATGAGCCTACTCCAATTCAAGAAAGGCAGTTCTTGTTTCTGCACCATTCGTTTGCCAGCGTAGCACAGGCTTCTGCATAAGGCAGGTTTTTGTTCTTGCTCCTTAGTGTCGTTCTCCAAAAGACTCAAAGGATGAGTGACAAAATCTTTTAATGTCTTGTTTCTGTTATTTAGAAAGTATATTTACAGGAAAATATATTTATCTTTAGTGTTCTATGCCAAATATGTATTGGATTCAAGTTTTTAGAAGTAAGAATATGACTATTCTGTCAGTTAACCTGGTGATCCAAAGGCTGAACTGAGAGCACAGCATATGCTATAACAAAGAGAAGATAAATTGTTGTTGGTTGTTTTTTGTTTGTTTTATTTTTAAAGGCAAGTTTTACAGCCATAACATGATAAATCTTTGCACAATTCTAATGACAGTCCAATGCCTAAATGCTATAGAACAGTTAACATCCACAGGCAAGTGCTATTCAACTGATGCAACCTTCAACCCCAGAAGGACTGAAAGTCATAAAAACTAGCAAAATAAGCAGCAATATTGTATAAAAACTTGGTGGTTTCAGTATGTGGATTTTCATAAGGAGGGCAGATTGAACAGTTAAAAGGTACATAAGAAATCAGTCACATGGTTTCACAAGTTAGCACACACAAAACAAAACATCCATGCACATTATGATAGATAACACCTAGAGATTTGCAATTACTCTATGTCATTATCCTTCAGAAGGGTATGACAGGTCAGGGGACAAAAGGCTCCCAGGTAGCCTCTCCTGGCTACTGCATTTTGGGTTTGGGAGCCTCTGAGCATACTGCGCTGCACAGAACACAGGAGAGGGCAGGCAGCTGACACAGAAACTTCCCCACTTCCCTCTCCCCCTGTCCCCAGAGTCTGTGCTACAGGACAATCAGAGGCTGAGCCTTCCCAAGGAAAGCAGAGAGAACATACACAAACAGGCCTTGGAGGTGACATGAAAACTTTCTTTGGCACCAGTAGGATTCCAGAGTATGTGGTGTTACCCAAGAAGCCACTAAGGGCTGCTGAACTGAAAACAAACCTAAGAACTGGGCACAGCAGAGAGTGGGGTTTGGGGAACTGCTCTACCAGCCCTCTCCACATTCTGCCATGCTCCATATTTATATTTATTCCTTTAGTTTCCATTATAATAAAAACACAGCTTTCAAGATTCACAGTTCTGATAGACAGATAGATAGATTCCCCTTAAAATGCTGGCAGTGACGAAAAATAATATTACCTGCAAACTTTGGCCAACTCAACATCCCATCACACATTTATACAGGTTCCAGTTATTAAAACATCACTATGAGATTAATATATGCATAAGAATTAAGTTTGTCTCCCTCAACATTAGTTCAAGGAAGTAACCGTTTTATGCAAAGTATTTATGTGAAAGTACCCTGGAGACTGTACATCAGACACACACCACCTAAAGGGACTGCTTTGTCAGCAGACAGTCTTGTCTCAGTAAGCCAGTGGCATCCTGCCAGAAAAACACCTGCAGACTGAACAACCTGAAATATAATATACAATATACACAGAGAAAAGACCAGAAAAACAAAACAATGACAGCATTAACTACTCGAACAGCTCAATGACTCACAAGTGGGACAACATTTATGCCAAGTTAACACAGGCATTTCTTCCCACTGGCTAATTTCAACATTTTGATCCTACCATCAAAACAAGTTTCACTTCTACCCACTGGCTTGCTCCCTGTATCCCAATTACTCACAAACACAGAGGATGGTCTCACTCAACTCCATTGATCTGGTCCAGAGCATGATGGTTTGTGATTTATTTCTTTAAAAACAGCACCACTGCTGAAATGACTTCTCTTTCTCTCAACAAGGGCAAAATCCATCCTAACACGTTTGAGCAGTATCTTTATTTCTTATTAGTACATTATGGTACACTCTCCCCTGCATTTCATGCTCTAGCAAGAGAGGAAACATCAGGATTATCATATTGCATTTGCTCTGTTCATATAATCCAATAACCTGTCTCCCCACACTGGCCTGTGCCATAAGTATCATTAAATGGTAAGAGGATCTTTGAATACTCTCACCCTTCAAATCAGGTTTCCCTCTACTCTTCAAAAAAAATTATAAATCATTTTAAGCCACGAAGGACTGAGTTTAAACTCTTTTCCAAAACGTAGGCTAGCATCAACTCAATTATCTCGTTAGCTGTAGAAATACTCAATTCCCATTTTTAAACCTACTATACCTACAGGCCTTAACAATGTTCTGCAGCAACGTTCACATCTGACATTTCTTCTTTTTCCCTTCTATTTCACCAGAGACACTTGCACCTAACACTGTTTTGCAAACTGAGACAGAATTTTTTTTTTAAGTATCTTATTTACCTGTGTAAATCAAGTATAATATTAAGAGATAATATGTATTAGAAATACACTGAAAATAAAACAAAAAACCTAAAGACATTTTACTTGCTATTTCAGCAATTTTCACTCTTAAATTGTGAATCTGGTAGAAAGGGCATGGGCAGAAAGTGTTTTGTATACTTTAGAAAATATGCAAGTTATTTGATTTTTTTTAGTGTTGTCTAATAACTCACACAAGTATTCTATAATTCTTGAAAAGTGTGAGGGAGACATTGTAAAAACTGATAATCTGTTTATCACCTTGTTCCTCAAAGTCAAATAACCAGAATTCTAGTTTTACAATCTTTCTTCATCATTTTAGACACCAAAATTATTAGCCGTTGACTTTGGCCAATATTCTTAAAAAATATGAACTCCATAATTTAAGCTAATAACTACTGTTCCTGAGGTTTCTATAGTTACCCATGAAAGGGTCACAGCTCTCTGAAATACATGCAGTCTCTAATAATAAGCTCCACCATAGTATGCTGACAACCTTTAATGATTAATTAGGCTAAGACCAAGTTCCTGGTAAAGCACAGAATCCCACAATACACTCGTTACCTACTGAAGCAGCAAATAAAACTTCAGATTTTCAGATAAAACTGTGACTTTAGGTTGTATCTTTGCGTTCTGGCAGGAGAACCACCCCAGCTCCATGAGCTCCCCAGCTAGCCACAGCCCATAGCAGCAGCCAGCACGGCAGAGTTCCCGCCGCAGCACCACCAGGTAGGGTGATGACACTTTGGAGACACCTCCTTATTCTCCCACCTTTCCTCTCTGACTCGTCCATGGTGCCTGTGAGTTTGCATTAGCCTCCCTGGAAGTTCCCTGAAGAGATGACAAACAAAAGCAATATCTGTACTCTGTAGAGCACTTAGCAACAAACTGCTAGACTAGGTAGAAATCAAAGTATATCAGCAGATCAAAGTATGGGACAGTATCTGTCAAAAGACCTAAACAAAATACAATGTACTTGTACCTCTCTGAATTGCTGCTCTCACATTGGCATTTTGATTTCCTATTTTTCTTACGTTTTTCTTTACTTTGCTCTTAACTGCAAAACACAGGGAATAATACAGAAAGGTAATTACCATTAAACACTTCCAGATATTATACGTTGATATTTGCTTGGGAAGACAATGGAGAAGTGTTGTAAAAACATTTAAGAAGGTAGAAATTTAAAAAAAAAATCATTCAGGCTATAAATCTAACAAAATAACATTTTAAAGCTATGTAGTGTAAGTAGTAACACTACTTTGAATGTTAGCAACCAATTCCTTTATTTTCACCATGCCTCACGTGAGTAAGAGACCACTTTCATCTCCAAAACTCCCACTTGCAATTGCATTTGTGACATAACTGAACTTAATTTTGTGTTAACAAATGTCACTATTGTAAAATGAAGCCCTTTGTTTCTCCATGAGCTAAGAACTTCCACCCCACTTAAAGGGCTTTACCCTTAACACATGCCAGACTTCTGCCTGCATGTGGATCAATCTGACCACTGAAGATGTATTCTAGACGTATAGATATACACACAGAGAAAAATATATTTATTTGAATATATATACACTGAAATATAGAAGGTATTATATGTTGTGCTAGGTATAATTGTATATAATTATATTAGTTGTAATATATCTCTCTGATAATATTGTCTAATATATCTGATATACACAGAGCTATAATATATAGTATATCTACTATAATGTATTATATATTAAATAACTATATAGCTGTATTTTATATATACAGTTATATATTAGTTATAACATATTTATATCTTATATGTGTGTGTTTATAGCTATTATGTGTATTATATCTAATATAACATAAATTATATATAACTAAGAGAAATTGCAGCAAGTCAAGCATGCTTTCATTTTTGTGTTTTGATCCTAGAAATGAAATTATAGAGCTGCAAACAACATAAAAATACAAGAGCTCAAACATGTGCCTAATATTCAACATGCAGAATTTGCAAGTTTAAAAAGGAATGCTAACTGCAGTGAAGCTACACTTACCTGTTGCTGATATTTACGACCTTTTTGGCTTCTCGCATCTCCAGCAATGCAATCAAGTCAAGGCCAAGTGAACTCTTGTGAGTTTCTCGTTGGGGGTGGAGATGGGGGTTTGTTTTGTTTGGGTTTTGCTGGGGGGGTGGGGTGGTTTTAGTTTTTGGAGGTTTTTTGGTCTTTGTTTTGTTTGGTATTGGGGGCGAGGGGGCGATCTATTTCTTAAGCTGAAAGAGTATGGAGCTAGTTAAAAAGCTGAAAACACAAACCCACAACTTTTAACCTGTCAATACTACACCAATTTTGAAGCCAACAATAGTTAATTAATTCATTTCTTAAATCCTCTGGGATGAAGAGGTAAGTTCACTTTGCCTATGAATTGCTCTAAATATTAATTTTTGCTTGCCTACTGGGACTAAATCAAACACAGTTAAAATGGTTACTGTGGTTACAGCGATAGATCAAGAAAAAATAGAAAAGTTATTTAACCCTCAAAATACAAACAAAAAGCCTACAGAAAACAGCAAAACACTACTGGCATTTACACGACAAAGAAAAACACAGATCCACATTTCATGCAATTTCAGAAAAACAAGGCTCATGATCCCAAATTCCTGACAGGTTGATTTTTTTCTCCAACACTTACAAAATACAAAAAACATTTACACAATCTTTTCCAGAACATAGCCATAAATATATTATTACATCTTCTTTACAATCATGATAAAACAAAAAAATTTGTTTTACCAATTAGTGAGGGAGGGGAAGCACAAATGTCAAAATGGTTACATATTCCACCTAAAAGGTGGAGGAGGGTGTGAGGGGGGACACGGAACACACAACAAATACTTTTTATGTTAACTTTCTAAAGGCAAAATAGTATTAGTACAATTTTCAAGCGAAATTGTATTGAAATTATGTTGTCACAAAAAAGGTCCATCTGAACAGCACATTAAATGGCATGGCTCGCACAAACAGCACTAAGAGATAATAGCAGAAATGCACAGCTGTGAAGAGAGGTATAAAAACAACAAGCTTGAAATAGTATCCTTTTAAAATCAAGCAGCAATATTTAATGGTTCTGTAACAAACTGTAATTAACCATTAAGCCACACTTAAGGGTGATAAGAGAACAACTCTCTTATCACAGGGCTAGTTTCCTGGCAGCGATGCTGGCAAAAATCTTTTCTCCAGCTTCCAAAAAGAGCACATGAAGCACTTAGCCACAAGGGACACAGATACTCAAAAAGCTGCTGAAGTGGTAGAAAACCCAACGAAATCAAAACAAGGGATGAGGGAAAAACTGAGCTCATTTTGAAATTAAAGAAAGAAATCTATAAAATTCTGTAACTATTTTAATAGCCATTGCAGCAAAGACATGTAACCGAATGTGGGTTTTCTCACGTACGCAGACACAACTCTGCTAGTCCTTGTGAGCACTATGGCTGCATTCATCTACAAATCCTCCCTAATTCTAGTTATTTACTTAACAATAAGTCTATTTTACATTATTTCATTTTTTTATCTATTGCAGGTTTTTCCCCCCACTCCTTAGCAAAAACATTACAATTCACATCTTTATTACAAAGTGCAAAAAATAATACAGTGCCAAAAATTGTAGAATGGCTTTTTCAAAACTAGAATTTTCATGTTTTCTGTGATACATTTTTGCTTTAATTAGCATAGTTCAAGAAATGGAAAATCATCATCCACTGCTTCTCATAGTAGACTGTGTTAATGAAATCATTTTAATTACTTCAGAAAAAAGCTGGAGGACCAAGCATCTAATAGCCATACAACAAGCATTAAATAAACCCAAATACAGACAATCTTGTACATATACACGGAATTTTCCTAAAATGTTAAAAACATCCTTTATTGCATTCTTATTTCAAGGATATTAAAGTAGCAGCCCCTTTTCCCACTCGCCTGTAGAAAGTAAGAGTTTCAGCTAACACACATCCGTAGTTTGGCCAGCTTCTCAGACTAACCTTGCAGTTTCCATGTACACATGGAACAAGGCAGTCCAGGAAAGCACAGATATTTCAGTAAACTCCAGGCTTTTTAAATTATATGCATCATCAGTCATCCAAGGCTTGGGCTGCAGACAGCTATCTGCAAACAACCTATCCTCTGATTTGAACAGAGGTTCACCGAGCTCCTACCAAAACTCAGCCTTTCCCCTGCATGTAATAATCCAAGTATGTCATCTAATGTCTGCTTGTGTTTTATCATCATAACATAGTCTGGTGCATCATGAAGCTTAAAAAATTCTCAATCTGCTCTCGGAAGTTTACCTGCCTCATTAGTCTTTACTTTTTTGCTCTACAGACCAGCAATGACAAAAAAATCTAAATTATTAAATGCAAGCTATAGAGGCTGTGGAATTAGACATCAAGCCCACATTTTTTATTGCCTGATTATACTGAGAACACACTACTCTCGGACAGCTCTAGATAGCTCTGTTTCATACATTAACGTGCTTGTTTTGAAGATGAGCCTGCCTTCTCTTTTACTATTGTCTGAAGATGTACATAAAGCAAATATTGGATATTGAAATATAATCCAATAAATTATTTCCAGTTTGCTAGTTTGGAGAGAGGAACAGATCCAGAAGTCTTTCATAAAGCAATATGGAAACAATTCTAAATTCCAATAACATTTACCTCCCTGCAATCTCTGTCCTGCTGCATTGCTACATCTAAATCATCGTCTTTTCCATCTGCCTAAGTAGCATTTGAAGTTCTTCTGAGAAAAGACCTGGTATCTTCAAGCAACTTGCGAAGTTCTGCATCACTTTGTGACAGCACATTTTATGCATTTTATACAAAGGAAAGGAAAATATGTAAATCACTTGAGATACTTTGTCTTTTTGCTCCTGAGTTCATTATTTATTGTATATGTAAATGATGCCTAGGGATAACTAATATTAAATTGTTCACACTGCAGTAATATTTACATAGTATT
Source organism: Aptenodytes forsteri (assembly GCF_000699145.1). NCBI lineage: Eukaryota > Metazoa > Chordata > Aves > Sphenisciformes > Spheniscidae > Aptenodytes > Aptenodytes forsteri. Next base: position 422,301 of record NW_008794003.1, read on the forward strand.
CTTACACAACAGATATCATCCACAATACTCACCAGCCTGTTGAAATGCCATTAACCAGCTTATCTCCAAGAAGGGCAGAGAGATGTGTTCATTTTAGACCAGACATTTCACAGACAGTGAACTATTTCTTTCATTATTAGTTTTTCTGCTGCCTCGGGACAACTATCAAGAGTTCTTTCCACCTCTCACTTCTTCTAGAAGTAAATACAACCTTTCAGTGCTTTTATTTTCAACAGAAATGGGAGTCTATGAAAAATGGGAAAATATAAAGGAGAACATCACTGCTGTCATTTTGAAGCAGCCCAGCAGCGGAAGGGGTAGAAAAGATGAGACTACATGCAACGTGGCTTTCTGGTCTATCACTAGTTTAAGGGATTCACTGCATTACAATAGGCAAAGTAAATCTCCCCTTTCCCTATTCTTCCTCCACTAACACTGTACTGCAAAGTCCTACATATAAAAGAAAGTTTTCTATGGAATAGTTAGCTGTTTCATTCAATATGAAATATTTCCACTTGGTACAACAAACAAAGTCCACTTTCAATTTTCTCCACAAGGAATTAAGAGAACAACGTGATTTCAGTGCAAGTGAACCTGCAGCTCCAGGTTATCTAAGAGTAAAAGTCCTTTCCATCATATTAGTATTTTTTAATATAAATACAATATGGAACATTTTCAGGCTTTTCAGCAGATTTTTCAAAGGTGGAGAAATCCTACATGAAACACAAAAGCAATCAACTGCTTTGTCTCACAGAAGTATTTAATTGAAAAAGGAGTTATTGTAACAAAAGTATTTTTAAGCATTAGTTACACAAGTGCCAACTCATTAGTCCACTATTGCAAGAGGCTTGGTCTAAAACAGGTTCCTACTGGGCTTTCCTTTATGATAAATTTAATTAATTGTAAGCAATCCACACGACTCGTATAGAGCGCACACACACAGAGGTATACTAAACAAAAAGCACAATTCACAGTTCAGCAATTTTAGGCAAGTAGGACCAGAGATCATGAAAAAAAACTCCTCAGGGACAGCAAAAAAACACCAAATAACTTTGCCCAACATCCTAAGATGCTGACTGAAGACAACTAGGAGAATTAGCATGAGAATACTATAACAGAAGAGCTTTTAAAAACTCATTTCATCTTGTTATTTAAAATATGATCCTAGGATTAAATCTTCGGATTTTATAAGCACCTGCATTGAGTTCAGTGAAACAGCAATTTCTAGTTTCATGAAATTTGACATCTCTGGGTTTTCTTGCTAAAGAGGCAGACGTGGAATTTGCAGGATCTTCTGCCATTCCTGTAAGGCTCTACAGGAATAAACTGCTCACTTGTAGCATTATAATAATAGTCTTAAAGCTAAATGAGTCCAATGCTCTTATCATCCATCATTCTGCAAAAGTGTTTTAAGACACTTCATCTATAAACTGAATCAGTGAAGGCTCTATAAACTAAAAAAATTCCTTTTTAAGCAAGCGTTCCTTAGACACGTATCTGTGTACATGCTGTGATACGCTAGATGTTATCTTTGTGAGAATACGTGAGGAGAAAAGAGCAAACTCCTCAATGAAGTTACCAAGAGATAGGGACACTAAACAGGTAACAGTAGACAAGACCAAGAATGTGATGCTGTTAGCAAGCCAGCCGACTCTTCCACCTAATGGCAGTATGCTGCCCTCCATAATAAATAGAATTTCCCAAAGCTACACAATTAAGCCCAACGCCTACTAGAAAGACCAGAGCTATGAACTACTGCTTCACTGGTAATTTCTAAAGCTTGTGAAAATTAATTTGAAGGATGAAATTAGTTATGAGCAACCCAAACATCAGTTAGCTTCTGTACAGAAGAGATCAAAGACCTTCATTAGCTCACTCACTTTCCTTGAAAGTTTTTAAGAAATCTCTCTGGCAAATAACCCAAGTTCAGCCTAATACAAATCTGCTTTAGTAACAAACTCCAATTAAGGGTCAAAAGTTCCTCCTGACGACACTTTCAGTTAGGGCTATATTACAAGTGTTGAGTGGACAGTAACAGATTTGATCAGGCCAACAGCACATGATAACCCAAAGGAATGGCAGGAAGAGAGATCAACTACCACTAAGGGGTCTAAGCGAAGGAGGAAGAAAAAGGTTATTTTTGATTTGAAGGAGTTTGACATGCCCCTCTTTTCAGTGGCAACACTTTCTTCCTCTGCTCTGCAGTTGAAAGGACAGTGTATATATGGAAGGAAGGGAAATCGAGAAGGAAGGGGAAAAAACTGCATCCACATAAGCAATTTTCTTTAAGCACCTTTAAGCATTTACTTGAATTAGATGATCCTGCAAGAAACTACTCCATTCTCCATGCTTGGCAACATACAATGGTGACTCTAAAACAAAAAGTGCTCATTCTGTCATACGAGAAAGGGAAAATACTAGATCAAACTCAGAAGAAAAGCTTAACCTGCTCATGACAGCATATTGATGCTCCACAAGGTAAACTTTAGCCCAGAGAAATCAATGTTGTTGCTGGGTTTGGGTTTTTGTGTTTGGTTGTGCTGTTTTTTTTTTTTTAATTGAAAAAGTTCAGGCAAGACAAGGCACTCCTGTGATGTATCCTAACAGGACAAAGGCTTCCTATACTGTCAATAACACATCAATTGATAAAACAGACCTTGTTAAAAAACAGTGTTTCCCTCTTTACCCACTGACGCCTTAAAACAATGGAAACAATGTACTTCTCTCACTGCTGCACAGCTAGTGGGAGAAAAACCCATTGTCTCCCTGATGATTTTCAGGACTGCAATAAACCGCTTTAGAAGTCTCTGAAAGCACAGAAAGCATGTCCTGCAGTCAAATGACTTCAGCTTTAACAGTACATCATCATTTGCAGCTGACAGTACCGATTCTGATACACACTACTTTGTCTACAAATTAATGGAAAAAATAAGTATTAATATTTGCTTCCAGCTAATTGCCCAGCTCATTTCACGTGATACAGGAAGACGTGCTCTAGGTAAGTTACCATTCGATTTTCAAGTTTCCATCAACTGCTCACCTGTCAAAAAAAGTCAGAGAATTAGAAAAGCTATTTCATTTTGCTAACCTTGACTACACAGAAGCTGAGGTATAACCCCACAAGACAGCTCTCTATTCCTTACAGTTAGCAGGTAAGCAGAATGTTTTCAAGCTCTCAGAATTTTGTTCCCTAGGTGATATTTGCCCATTGAAATTTGCATTACTTGAGGATGAAGGTACGAGTGACAAAGCTACTCTCGATGACTGAATAGTATTTCTTTTTATAGACATTCTATTAAGTCTGTGTAATAAAAACATTTTTGCACATTCTGATCTTGTAGGCACTGACATTTACACCACCACACACCTTGTGAAACACCAACTAGAACAGGAAGGCAGGGGGACACAGAGAAAGGCCAGGACAGGCCATGCAGAGAAATGCAGAACCTGGTGTATCACAGTGCTCTGGGAACAGCACAAGAAACTCTTTCATCCTTAGAAGACAGAACAAAAAGGAGAGATTATATTTTTAACAAGAGTGCTTCAGTTAATATTTCAACACAATTTTAGTACTTCTGTCTAATCAGTTGGTTACCTTGTACAGGGGAGGAGTGAGGGAGAGGTGAGAACATTTCGAAGTCCCAAAGATGTTGATACACCAAAACCCAAAATAAAATCTGAAATCATGAGTTTTGTGCAGGGAGAGTCCTTCAGGTAGACATAGCAAGAATTATCCCTGAGACCCAATTCTCAGACTTTAATGATATTGCTGCTTAACACTGGCTAGGATAAGTAATTTCCATAGTAAGTGCACATTTGTGTCACTACTGAGAGAAGAATAAAATCATAAAAGCCTGAAAGCAATCATCCTACACACAGATACAAAGGTCTATGGCAGACTGATAAGCCCCTGGATGTTATGAACACTTCCTATCCTATATGTCAACCTGGTGAAGACATCCAAGTGATTTTCCGTTCTTTTTTCCCCTTTAGTGGAATTTGGTAAAGCAGGGAAAGGTTGTTTAACCCACTGCTTTCTAGTGAAGACAGACAATTGTTAGAGAGGAGCGTAACTTTGGACCTAACAACAGATGTCTTCATCACAAGGAAGTATCTCCTCTATGCCAGGAAAGAAATTTTCAACTAAAATCTTTGGGAGCTAAAAAAAAAAAAACCCACCTGTTTTGCAAATTCCTGCTCCCAGTGGAAGATGAATTTGACCATGCCTTCTTCAGCACAGATACAGAGCAAAATTTATTTCAAGGAAAAAAAAAATATAACCCTTGACACAAATTTATTTAGTCTTACACCTTTAATTTCTTCCAAGAGAAAAGAACACATACATGACAGTTCACTACTTTGCCCAGTTCACCACCTCAAAACTGAAAAAAATTGGAATGAGCATAAGACAACTGTATACACAACAGCTCACAGTAAAATACCACAAAAGAGCTTTTCCTATGAAAAATGAAGTCTCTCATCCACTCTCCATGTGCATTGCTCTCCCAATTCTCTTTTTCTCATTCCTGTCCTTAAAAATAACATTAAGTTAATAGAAGTTTTCACTATTACAGATTTCTGACTAAACATTAAAATAAACTTCCTGCTATTTAGTTTCTAGGGTAAAACCTTTAAATGATAGGTACCTTTCAGTCATGTATTCTTACATAAAAAATAAACAAAATTTGTTTATAGATAATATACATAATGTTATCATCCCTCCTGTGGAAAAAACACATTGCTGAATTCACCAGGAATTTCATTATTCACATATATTGTTCCCACAGTAAAAAACTCTCCATGTAGCCAGATTTAACACTGTAGCAGTTTTTTTGCAAATATCCTTCAATCTGCATCAAGTTTTCCACACCTATCCTGAGAAGTGTTTGGAAAACTGGGGCCATTAAGAGTGAATTCCTTCCTTTCTGAACACACATCCCTTTTTGAGATCTCTCTCCAAGCACAGACAAGAGAGACACATGGAAAACAACTGAAAACTACATCTGTGGTTACAATAAACTCTAAAATAAAAAAAAAATCCTATATTGTAGCTTTCCTTTGCAACTCTGAATGTTCAAAAGTCAGGGAGCAAATAAAAGTGAAAAAGCAGAATGGTAAACCTGAACCCATGAGCAAAGTAAGGAGGTTGGCGAATACAAGCTGAAAACGTTTTATAGACAGGCATTCCCTGAATTTTTCATTCTCAATACCAAGGCACAGGAGTGGTCCAGGATACTTTCAGGGAAGCAGAACAGACCAGAGCTTAATTAAAACCTTGACCTATCAACACGTTTCATAGACTCTACCAACTCTATTCTAGGAGATTCATGTAACCTAATTATAATCTCATTATAATCTGGTAAATAAGTTTTGTTTGCATTAAGGATAAGTAAGCAGCCACAAAATATATAGAACAACATTTAACATCCTACTTTACCAAAAGTTATCTGAAAGGCTTTCTGCTTTTTCTATCTTCTCTTGTTCTCATGAAGACCCTAATGGAAATGTCCAGATACAATGGTATTTCTTAAACTGTTCTCTCATTAGGGCAGCATTACGTACCATATATATTGGTTGGAAATCATTCTTCTAGGCATGTTCACGCACTTCCAGGAATACTGAGGTTATACACAGTTACATATGAAAACTGTTATCAAGTTGAAATATAAGTTATGGTTTTGACCCACCACAGATGTTGCTTCTAGATTCTTGTGCAGCTTGTTTAAAAAGGAAACAAAACAGCAGTATTTTCCCATTTTATCATGAAATGCTGGTTCTTTGAGGACAAAAAGGAAGAATTTGCCATACAAATGGCAAATGTAGCTAAGATGACAGAGTAAGGAACAGTACCTAAAAGATTTCATACACGGGAGACCTATGCCATTCCTAACTGATCACTTACTCCTATTTTAGACATGACCTCCATATGACTTCCTGTGAACTTACAAAACAGAAGGGTAAAATCAGCATATTTAAACATCATTCTAAAGGTGAAGGCTCAAATGTTGAAGGTGAGGGGCCAGACCTGCATCCAGAACTATAGCATATTAAGAAAACTGTAGTTCTTAAAACACACAGCATAAAGCAGATGTTTTCCCTGAAAAGACAGATACCAGTATGAATCAATCATACGTGGGCTCCACCACCTTCTCCCTCCAACAAGCTTTGCCTTTTCATTTCACAGTAAGATATGTACTCTCCAATACTTCTGTTGTCTGAAATACTCCTGATTTTTGTTATACGTGCTTAACACCACAGCCTGCTGTCAGCAGAAATCAAGACAGAACAGAGCGAGTTGTGCCTTCTGCAAGCCTGCTGCTTCTGAAAATAAGTTATTGTGACAAGTATCACGTGATTTTTTTTTTTTTGCCTTCTCTTAAACTGGCTTATGTGCAAAATTAGACTGATGTTTAAACAGTGTCAGGCTGTCAGAGGGAGAAAACGACAGTGCTACTGTGACATGAAACATGACAAGAAGAAAGATTAATCACTTACTCGAAAGTGAAAAGTTGAATACAAAACGCATAACCATGTGTCTCAAATTTGTTACAGCAGGTGAAAGACTGAATGCTGATCCCAAGATATGCTTCATAAACTCGTTATCTGAAAAAATTAGTTTATTATAACAGCAAACATACTTTGAAAACAAAGATGATAGAGTTAAAGGTAAAAAGTTCCCTAGAGCAAAAACATTTGCTTTGGGGTTAAAATTTATATACATACACCTGAAACAAGTTAGCTTCCTACTCAGCACTTGAAAAGAATTTCCAAACAGGAAACAACTCTACTGAGAAGAAAGGAGGGGGTAAGGATTCAGCTGTAAATAAAGCCAAAAAAAAAAAAAAAAAAGAGTCATGGCTACAATCAAAGTATTTCAACTGTTTATTCCACTATTTTACATCAACTCTACTACAGCCGGATATACAACTAAAAATTTTTCACCTCCATTTCCATCACATTTCCATTTCTCCCTGAAATGCTTCCTACCACTGGGCACCTTTCAGAATGATTTCTCAGATTTTGTGCAAGTGGGTCATGCATTAGTTTACTTATTAGACATGTTTGAAGACTGAAAAGGTTAGTCAGCACTGCTGTTAGTGAATAGGTAGCAAACTCTGCTGGGGAAACAAAAAAGGAAAAAAGGAAAATGTAAACTAATTAACATTAAATGTAGCCATAATAATGTGGTAAGTGACAACCACAATTTCATGATTAAGGATTTTTAATTCTTGAAGTGATGGGATATTTTGTTCCTAACTGCAGCACCTGAATTTCTCCATTGGAGTGAAAGGTATAAAAGCATGGAAATAGCAGGTGATTTACTCCAAAACAATGCAGCAGAAACCAATACAAAAATATTTCTCCTTTTAACAGAAGGTTCTTGCTTCCCTGGCCCAAGCATATCTAACAACTCCTTTATGTGCTCTGTAGTTAAACTACTCTCTGAAAAATAGTTCCCTACCAAACCTTTTTCCCTTTCACACATTTCAACCCAATTAAAGACAAGAAAGATTAGTGTGAAAGAGAGTTAATTTTAGAAAATTTATGCATAGACCCAAATGTGTTTAATTACTTCACTATTTCCCACATGTAGGAAAATAATTTTTAAGTAGGCTGTAAAACAGTGTTTTAAAAAGTAAAATCAATGACAGGAGCAGTCCAGTACAGAGCTATCAAGTGGATATCAAATTAAAATTTAGCTCCTTAAACATTTATTTCATTTTTCAACAGATTTTTAAAGAAAACCACAAAACATATTCAAAATTGTTCACTTACATGCTTATCATAAGGACACTATAAAACTCTTAAGGAGTTTTAGACACAACGAAACTCTCCTGTCCCTTTCCTCCTGTCCTTTTCCCTTCTCCCAAGAAAGAATAACATAGAAACAAACACTGCATTTGAGATAAAACAACAAGTAAAGCCCTAGATCAGTTTGTCCCTCGCCTATACCGGTACAAGGTGGCCATTCCACAGCCCAGAAGGACCCTGCGAGGGGAACACAGCAGAGGAGTCCAAGCTAAAGGGTACACAGAAACCTCGTTGCTCTTTCAGAGTCCTACAAAAGAGACCAAACCCATGCATTTACAGAAGTGTTCAAAGACTTTTTTTTTTTTTTTTTTTTTTACAGTTACTTAGTTTTGCTCCAACCAATGCTCACAGTACCTATCACAGCATCGCTCATTCAGAAAGCCGATGACAGAATACTTAATCTTACAACTTTAGAACCATTCAACAACAGACAGCTGGGATTTTTCACTGTTTTTGTTCTGGGAAAGGAATAAGGAAAAGAGGAGCAAGAGGGAAGAAGAAGATAGCCAAGCTCAAAGGCAAAACCCAGTACTTTTCAATAAGGTTTGTTGAGCCAGAGACTTGAGAACTGTGATTTGAAGGCTATGCATCCATGCTTTAGATTTCATATGGAGCCAAACCTATGAATGTCAAAATTGGTATGCTATTTGTACCTAGAGAACTCCACATGAACCTTACAGTTTAATTATCCATTTTCCCACAATCAAAATATACATGCCATGTATTCTTGTACGTATAAGCCTACGCAATCTTTTGAAGTTGCCTCAACATTGTAGAAAAGGGAAAGAGCACCTTAACAGCTTAACTTACTAAGTTTAACACTTAAATGACCAGGCTTAAATTACTGGGAACTGGGAGCTAGAGCACTTGGAGGCCCACTCTTCAGCCATGTATCATCAAGATAACAGAAACTCCTGTTTTGTTCAAATCTGCCCTCATCCTTTCTTACTTCACCATCAAAAATACTTCAGGAGCCTTTATTAGCACAAAGTCATACAACATAACCCTTAAAAACTTTGAAAGTCATGTTGTGCACCACTTCAGGGAATGTGAGAGGGAGATAGATTGGTGGAGCCACACCCTACCATCCCTGAGGCAAAGGCAGCAGATGGAGGCTTCACAAGAAGCAGAGGATCTCCTGCCCTCTTGCCACCAGGCAGAAGGAGGGAACCTAAGCGACGGGG
>NW_008794003.1:434571-465106 GCF_000699145.1 Aptenodytes forsteri
TAGTGGGCATGGTGGTGTTGGGTTGACGGTTGGACTTGATGATCTTAGAGGTCTTTTCCAACCTTAATGATTCTATGATTCTTTCAAATTTACAATTTGCTCCAGAACATAAGAATCAACAATGTGCATTCAACAATAGTATATTTTAAATCTGTAGGAAAAGGAGCATGTGCTGAGGTACAATGCACAGTGCAAGCAGCCGTCCAAAAGCAAATAATCCACAGACATTGTCTAAAGGTATGATAAACAAGGACCAACTGATTCAAGTGTACAAAAGTTATCACATCTAGGAATCAAAAGATTTCAATTCACCTTAAAAAAATTTCACCCTTTTGAAAAGAACCATACATTGACTTAAGACTTTTTTCCTCTAAATGTTTTTGTTATTATTCAGATACAAATGATCTATTCTTAAAAAGCTCCCTTAGTTCTGTTTATTCAGTTCCATTCTTAGCTGAAGCAGAAGCTTTCAACTGAAATATATAGGACAAACTCAAAACAATATATAATTACAAAGGAATTATACTGCAAGCCACTGCAGACTGAATATCTATCTTTCTCCAAAACACTGAAGTTCATCCAGATAAACAAATGAAGAGATACTACCTTGTTACAAAATCTGGTCAAAAGACCTGAAAGATAACACTATCTAAAAAATAAAAAGTATGTGATCACACTATTTAACTATTAACTTTATTTACATTTTACACCACTGAAAGCCGATGCATGCAGTAACAAACAACTGAACTAATTACAAGTTTTTTAAGAAGTATTTTGCAATTAACAACTGGGAAGAACAGATCAATATCTAATCAACAGAAAAGGCAATTTTTGTACAAGTTAAAAGACATGTCTCAGACCCAGTATAAAAAAACTTTGTTACAAATTTCTCAATACTAGCAAGCTAACAAAACACTAGCTATTAGGAATAATAAAAAGTGCTAGATGACTCCAAACCGATAGTTTTTCTGTCTTCTCCTGAAAATGTTTAATTGCTTAAAACGTCAGTGCATTCAATGTGCTGATTATTATTTTACCACTTAACTGGGCTTTCAAGTCTTCTTTCACAAAATTTTCTTTTGGATACACTACATGTACAAAGCCATTTTAAAATCTAATGCACCAGGCTTCTGCCAGAAGCACTATATTATCACTAACACCGTGAGCTAACGACTGAAGGGTGCAAGAAGTATGATTTCACTAGCACTCAAATGCCACATACCAGGTTACAAAAGAGAGTGAGAGAACATGGGAGCAGCAACCAGCTGGAAAAGAAGAAATGATGGCCCAAGCCATCTATAAGACACACAAAACAACAGCACAAGCCTTGCAAGACCCTACGCGCACACACTTTTTACAAGGGGACTTGATCACATAATCAGCAGCAGAGCTGATGTAGTTCAAAGACTTACAATGATAGACCAATGTACTACAGTGAAATCTGTACTCTGACTTTAGATTTACAAGATAACAAAACCTTGCCACAATATTTAGCACTGCTAATCACCCAGTACTATGCCATTACCAACAACAGGTCCCACTGCACGCTGCCCAGCGACAGGGAGAACAGCTGGAGACCCAATAATAATATACTGTACTGCCCACACCCACTCTGGCGATCTGCAGGTCTTGGAGAGGAAGCAGATAAAGGAGAGAATCCCTCTGCAGTGAAGGTGATAATGAAAAGAGAGACAGCGTACCAGTGGCACCAGGCATTGCAATCTCCATGGCACCTTTGTGTAACAGATACAGAAGGCAGGGGCAGGCTAGGCTGGGGGGAGACTATTCTAACCCAAACATAGCTCCATGAAATCATACAGATCCTTTGTGCAAGCCATTTAACAGCATATTACTTAGTTCTATCTGCATCAGAGATTCAAACAGCATGGCTTACCACACCACTAGATAATTCATTCTCCAGGCTAAAGCTCCAGCTGGCTTGCTCCTAAAGTCAAGCTCCCTTGGGAGCAAACTACAAGCCCACTCTTTGGCCAGGTAACTGAAGTCTACAAAGCAGTGGCTCCTACAGTCTCCTGTCTGTAAACTACTCCTGTCTCCTCAGCTCTCTGCAAGGCATGCTATCTGTCTTGTGGCTTTTGTCCTATAGAGATTTTGCTCCTTGGTTTACAAGGTCGGCAACTTGGCCACTCCAGGACAATTGATACCTGATGTTTAGATCGGCCATTATTTCTTGAGCACATACCGATTACAGTGTCAAGTTTCCCGAAGTCAGAAACAAATCTCTGAAAAGCACTACCAGCAAGAACACAAACACATGAAGATGCACGCTTCCCAGCTGAGAGTCAATGTATAATACCTATTTAACACTTGTTAGCAGAACATGAGCCTGGAGCCTCCCTTTACTATCAGCAGTGCCCCCATGCATAATGGAAGAGGCCTCTGGCATACAGATCCCACAGTTGTGTTTTTGGCTGACCTTCTCCATACACAGTAAATTTTACTATTGCAAACACTTCTGAACTGGCTGTGGCCATTTTCAAATACTGTCTGCCTCTTGCAATTCATTCAGTTCCACACCTACAGTCTTCCATAAAGCACAGGTGACGAGGTTTAATAAATCTGTTGTTTGTGAAGTGCCAAAAAAAGATATTTAAGATGTTCCTTACGTGCTCCAGCACTTTGCCAAAATAAAGCAATCTCCTCTGAAACTTGGCAATCTCAGCTTGGATAAACAGTTGTTTGCCACTCTGACAGAGCCTCTCAGACTTTGTGTTAGACTTTATTAAAGAAATTGTCTTGTCTGCAATGTGTTCATCCAATCGACCATCCTGTATCTATTTTTCCTGGCAAGACAGCAGCTGGAAACAAGGGAGTTAACATGAAAAAAATGAATAGCAATAAGGAATGTGGTTTGCGCCTTCAGAAATGGGAACAGTTCTCTGGAAAGCATGAGTCAAAGGGATTTAGCAATGGTAACAGACCAGTCAAAAAGACTACAGCTTCTCCATGTCAGTAGTTCATTTCATAAGGATGATCTAATCTTTTAGCCTTTAGCTGCATAAAAGAGCAGAAAGTAGGTATATCATGCAATTAATATTGTTTATAGTGTTAATAAAATACAAGAATAATGCATACAGTTCTGAATGTCGTATTAAAATGTGTAGGGCTAAGTCTGTATGCAAATGCATGCACACACAGAATGACTAGAGAAACAAAAAACGGTTGCAGGCCAGAGAGGAGGGAAGCTCTCCAGTGAGTGATCTGAGTAGTTTAGCCCATTCAGCTTCTCCAAAAGTTCAGAGCTGATGACATTAACAAACGTATTTTCTCAGAACCAAGATTTAAACAACACTTGCTTATCAAACAAGAATCAATGCTGAAAGTTGACACTGGACATGTTCGAACTGAAAGCCAAGAAACTAATTTTGAAAAGCGACAGTAACCTGTCCTTTGCCCAGCCTAACACATCCTCTTCCAAACCATAAAGAGGGAATTGCCTGGTACTTGCATACTTAACAGAACACTGAATGGGGGGTGGGGTGGGAACTGGAAAGCAAGTTCTCAGGGGTATAAGGTTATGATGCAGAGATGGAACACACTAAAATCATTCAAAATCTGCAAAGCCATTGTTCCCTAGGCCACCTAAATTAGTGCTACTACTACTTACATAATGCAGCAGTGGTTTGGGAGTTTTGATTGGGATTTTTTTCTCTCCCCCCCCCTCCAATAAGCGTGAGCTCTAAAACCACAGATGTTACAATGAAGCCAGCAAGAGGCACCTTTAGAACAACTGCACAAGGGCACGGCATCCACCACCGGGCCCCAGGAGCCAGTGAGCTGAAGCACCTCACTGAAGTGACAGCATAAGGGAAAGGTTAAGGCCTCACAGTTAACAGGGGCATCATCATCTCAGCTCCTGCTTCAAAACCATGGAAGGCAAGACTAGCCAGGGCCAGAGGAAGACACATCAGGAATTAGAAACTTGGTGGGGAGACAGGACCTTGGGGAAGCCAGCTGTATATTATCAGTCCACAGGCTGGTTTCTTTCTTTCTAAGTATAGACAAAAAAGAAGCTTGTCTGGGTTTCTGTGGTTGGTTGGTTGGTTTTGGTGGTGGTTTTTTTTTTTGTTTTGTGGGGTTTTTTGTTTGTTCTTTTAACAGGTTCAGGGGATTGCTTACTCTTTTTCCTTCACCTTAAATACATCTTGTTACCTATTACCTCAGTTTTTTGCTAAATTCTTGACATTTCAGAGGAGCTATTGGCAGTGAACAGCATCGAATACATCCTATTTCATTACACTGTAGTTTTCCTAAATTTGATCTGATATTGTCTGCACTTATGTCAATCACTTTTCAAACACCAAGTCATCCCACATGAGAAAAATCTTAGATTCCTCTCTTTAACCCAAGAATAGCTAAGAGACAAAGGAAAGATCTACTTTCATCCCTAAATGGCAGGGATATTCCACTCACTATCCTCTCCACACAAGGTGAAGTTCTGTATCTTGTTACTAATTTCCCATAGAAAGTACAGTAAATTGTTCAGGTATCTGCCAGAACGAGTAGTATTTAGTCTTGCTTGTAAGTGGCCTCCATTAGAACTACAGGTCTAATTCTAATCAAGACCCCAGGGTTCACCGTATCAGGCTGCCCAGTCATGCTGTAGTATATTAACATTACTGCTTCCTTAAACCGAAAAGCATCGATTCCCAGTTACACATTAAATCTAGTCTTTCAGAACAGGTTTAAGCATATGAAGATCATTCCAGATTTAAAGGTTTTGTCCTGAGATTTTAAAATTACACTTTCTATCAAGTGGAAGTAGTTCTAGTAGTCTATATATTCTATATAGAAGTAGTCTATATACTCTAGACTATCCACCGGCTGGGTAGCAAGTGGAAGTCACAGCACTGCCAACTATTAAGGCTGCCTGAAACCTCACAGCTTAAAAAAATAAAATACCTTTAAGAACAGCTGCATATTTCTTTGACAGGTTTCAACTGCTTGAAACTTACCTTAGACCTTACCTAAGCAATTCAGATGAAGAGATAAAGATAAATTAAAAAGAAGGAATGGGAGCTAGGTCAGATGGGAAGGGTGACATGCAGTCCTGACAATTAGAGACAACAAGCAAGAGCACATGAAGATCACAGAGGGCTAAAAGATGCTTTTGTTTTTCTTGGGAGATGAGCAATCTAGTGGTTTTCTTTTCAAATGTTTGCACTGTCAGAACAATATATTAGAAATAAACAGTTCATCACCTTTAACAGATAGTTCGATTTTCTCTGTATCAGATACAATCAATAATGTGTCTTCCATTAACTGGATAAAACTATTTTCCGCTACTTGAAATTGTACTGCAGACTATGATAGTGTTTATAATGTGCTCGCAGTACAATTCTGAGTTGGGGTTTTTTTTGCTTCTTAAGAGTAAGGAACATACTGGGGGAAAAGCCAAGTACTCGAAGTCCCAATAACACCCACTGTTTACAATGCAATCAAAGGTTAACACAAGATAAAGATACTTCAAACGCTGTTGTTGTTCTTCCTCAATTCTACCTTATACAATTTGAAGATATTTAAAGTATGTTTATATTCTCAGCTATCCTCCATGGAGTGGCTAGTGTTACTAATTAAACAGCCAACAGAAAAAGGAATAGTTGGAAGCATTTATTCATGTGCTTTACAGGTTTGGGACAATTTCAAAAGGGACTGAATTACCCCTTTTACTAATTTTTAAAGTAATAAATAAGCCAGAAAAAACACTTGTCACTTGAATTTCCAAGAGAGTTTCACAGCATATGTTTCTATCTGTACTAATACAAGGCTACAGGAGTACAACTAGGACTAAATTATGTGCCAATGCTTTGGCTACCAGGAAGCTGGACATAGTCATCCTCACTTCTCTTCTGCTATGAGGTTACCAGCCAGGTAGGTCTGCTACAACATCTGTGCACATTAACTTTCAAGCCCTGTTCTACTACCAGAATATAGTTAAAGCAGACAAGCAAGCAACCCACAAACACCTTATAGCTAATGTTTATCGTGATCCAGATCATTCTGAACCTTTTGACATAACTCTCCCAGTGTCTACTGACAAGTATGTACAATTTTGTTTTTTGAAACAGCCATTGATCAATTAAGTATCACAGCACAAGGATATTCTTTTCAGTGAGCCTACAATCTCTATTTCCAGCTCTTATACTACTTCAGAACCTCCAAACTATAGAATTATTCATATCCTCATTAGTTTTAATGAAGAAAAGATGGGGTTCCAAATGCTGCAATTATCAGGTTTTCCTCTCCTGTATGTGGCCAATCATCAAGTTTTCTAAACTCTGAGGCAGCACGGCTAATCAGCGTAGTTACAAAACCCTTTATGCTGCACCATAATCCTTTTCCACACAATTTTTTTTTTTGTCCAAGGAGGTGAAAACCAACTCTTCTGCAATATTTTTGACTTCATGAAAGAGAGCTTGTTGGTTGCCAACATCCATTTAGATGAAGCAGTATATAAATTAAAAAAAAAAGCCCATACACCTATCCTAAAACCTCATTTAAGAGCCATACCTGTGAGGCAGGACAAGAGCAGCTGCCCAACAGGCACCTTCTCCCAGGGGAGCAGAGAGAACTCCAACATTAGCAAGCTGGGTACAAGAGTAAACATCCCAGAGTAGGAAGGTGCATGAAGTGGTATAGGACAGTTGTTAGAAGTCTTAATTGAACATGTAGTAAGTTATTTATTTACATATTCCCTGCCAGCAACAAACAAATGGAATTTCTTTGAACAGAGGACAGTGATAAAAATTAGACTGTGAAATGGCAGCAAAATCTCTGAAACTTGTGAGCTACTACCGCAAAGAGGGCCCAGTTCAACAAAGCAGTGCAGTCAAAGGAGTGAAAGGTGGTCCTAATTTCCCAAGGACATTTTTTGTCCCATGCTAGTGTATTATTGCCTAGTAACACAATTTGAAACTAATGTTCTTCCTGTAGTGGTTGCAAGCAAAGAACAGGAGCCTCAACTCCTCATATACCACAGTAGCATGAGCACTTCACGAACACTAACAGCACCACCTTTCCCCTACCCAGAACAACTGCTGCTTCTCACCTCTTTTGGCAGGCACAGAGCCCACAAAGGGAATAACTTTGGGAAACTGTTCTGGGTAAAAACAATGAAGTTTTTTGTTTGTCAGACCAGTTTAATCGCAGATCAGTTCCTGTACAGTTCAAAGGGCAAGAGCAGCAGGACTGGGTGGAGACAGACACCACCATCTCTTTTGAAAGCAAATGCACACTTAGGCTGGCTCAAGGCTGCCAGGAAACCACAGCCAAAGCAAAACTAAGCCTAAGAAACATTCATTGTCTTTTAGTGGCCCTACTGGAAGCAGAGCCTTCATACACTGACATAAAAGCCCCTTTTCCAGAGACACAGGCAACCTACCAGGCTATATAAGCACAGCTGTACACAATTGCTGCCATCTTCTCTTTCACATGGGAAGACCAGGACAGCATTCTAAAATGGTTATAAGGAAATGGGAATATGAATGACACATGTAAGACAGTAAAGAGACCACATATAGTTACAAGTCCTTTGCTGTATCTCAAGCCAGCCTTTTGAGGACTGGAAGGAGCAGGGAAGGTTTCTGAAGAAGGGATTCTGAACACAAAAATTACATATCTTTGTAGGCTTTCATCTTCACAAAAGCAAAAAAATACCTTTTAGAGGGAAAAAAGAAAAAACCTTTGCTCAAGTGCCCTTCATATTTGATTTCTTAGATTAATTGCTACTGTCTCCAAATGAATTTTTGTTTCCACTTTGTGTTTATACATGACAACAGAATTCTAGCTATGAAGGTGTTACTTGAATTGCTGTTAAGTGAATGCTGCTACCATACAGAATAACACTACTATACAGAATAACAAAATAGAAGCTGTCATCTAAAAGGAGAAATTAAAATTCTTCACCCTTTTATTCATCAGTTACTATAACCAGTTTGTGGGGAGGGGGGCTCGAAATAAGAACTACAGTTCTAGACAAGGATTATAAATAAAGCCAGTGGGTAGTTTTAGCTTCATATAGATCTGATAACTTGAAACTAAATACACCACACATGGTGATCAAAGCTCCTCACATAATACATTTTATACCTACCTTCAGCAGTTTAGCTTCAATGTCACAAAGGTACAGTAAATTATCTGAAGACACCTAGTTCCTGTTGCTGTATTGTTTGTTCATCTCATTATCATTATTCTATACTGAGCTATGGGAACTTCTTGATCATACAGGTTTTTTCCTTACAGCTTTGATTCCTACAGGGTAGATATGAGACATAAATGAAAGTTTGGGAAAACCTTCCTTAAAGGCTGAACATAAAATAATGTAAGAAGAAACATGCCATCTAAGAAAAACGTTTCAGAAGTGTTAATATAAAAATGCATTAGTGCCATATGAAAAACTCCTCAGATTTTAAACATGTAAAACATTAAGATCAGGAAAATCTCACTACTCCGAAATTCAGTTCTTTGGTTTCTTATCAGTCAGTAATCTCTGTGTAGTTCCAGGAAGGCAAGCAATCATAACTTGAAAGTGCCACTAATATGACCTGGGTCAACCTAAACCTAGCAGTTTAAGCTTAGGACCTCAATCAACAGCAAATGAGGACATTTCTTCAGCAAAAGAAGAGCAAGTCTTCATCTTCTCTAATGGAGGTTCTTCCAAGAAAATGATTAGCAACTTGATTGCATTAACTTGATTGCACAATCTACCATAGTGTATTTTATTATCCTCTTGAGAATTATAACTTAAAGTTAAAAATGCACTGGAAAAAGTGTGTTTTTTTTAAAAAAAACACACTAATTACTATTATTTCTATAGCCTGCTAAATAATCATAAGAGCAGAACTTGAGATCATCAAAAAGTTAGCTCTTATTTTATTTGAAAAAGCAAGGAAGACATGAAATTGTTTTGTTAAAAGGAGGACAGTAACAAAAACCCCTATAGATTTAAAACTAGCTACTTTTAATTAGGAAGAAATCACACGCCACATGAAAAAATACAACTTTTTTGCAAAAACAGTGTTATAAGACCATGTATTATTTTTATGCTGTTCTAGGAAGCCACATAATGCACATCTGCATACTTAATAGACTAGCTTTTCATGCATTTTTATCTTAAGTTTTGACTATTGCTTGTCTTCAACTCAATTTTCAACATTCAACAGAAAAAGCATCCACTAACAAAGCCTCCAACCAAGCTGAAGTGTATGTATGTCAACTTCATTAATTTTTAAAAATAATTTTTTAGAATTACCTTTTGCCATATATTGTTTGCAATTGACATTCCGTCATTTTTCTACCATAAGATAAATGTATTTTAAACATATGGGAAGTAAAGGCTATTTTTTATTCCCCAAGGTTCAACTATAGTTTCCAGGCATTTCTTTACCAGACATTTTTATCCTACAGTTTCTTCTGGCACAGGACGCCAGGGTAAAATTGACCGAGGAGCCTTGAACTGAACAACCTAGAGGCAGCCTACAAGCCCTAATTTTTTTCCTCCAATTCTAGCATTCCCTCCCAAAGAAGGAACAGTGCAAGACAACCTCTCAGCATTTCTCTGCTGCGCTGCTCTGTGGCCACAAAGCCTGACTTAAGGTAACAGCAGAAAGCAGTGAAGTTTACAGTTGCACTCATAGTGCACAGCCTGGTCTTCCTCCACAAACCCAGACTTCTGATACCCATAAAGGTGTGTCCTCGCCATGAACTCAGCCTGTCAACTACTGCACCAGCTGTTTCTGAGACAGGCTGTTTCCTTCTCCACTGCAGCCCCTGCCCTTGGCACAGGCAATGGCAAGCGTGCTCTAAAATCTTTTTTTTAAAATCTCCTTTGCCCTTTACACCACTTCTTTCACACTCATCCAAAATGGTTCTAACAGATAAATTTCAGTGATCCTTCAGATTCAGGCATCCCATGTTGATTCTCAAGTCTGAGTCATCTGCAGAATCTCTCTTATTTTCAGATAACACGGCGAAATCCTGAAAGCTGCAAACCCTTCAAACCTGAGGAAAATATCGTCGACTTTCCTTCTTTCAAATAGCCACTTTAAGTTATATCAATAGACAGTTCTTCCACTAGAAAAAGAAGAGTTTGGGCATGAGCTGAACCCCAACAGAAAAAATGAAGACGTTCAGAGAGATGAATATACAATAAGAAGCATTATCCACTATTCAACAGCAAAAGTGAACTTACAGAAGTGTCTAGCATCCTTTTGTGGTTAGTAAGATTTGCCACACAAACCTGAAGTTAAGATAGCCTTTATACACTTCAGGTCACAAGTCCCCCACAAAAGTTAGCATGTTTTTAAAAAGAGTTTTTCTTATTTCTGCCTCTCAAGCATCAATAGTAGCTACTGTTGCAAAATGACCAATAAACAAAAGGAGTCAATAATCAATTCCTGTGTCATTCACCTTCCCCTCCTTACTGTCACCTATTTCTTCTTCAGCTTTGACTTCTAGATTACCTGGCTTATCTCCTAACAGGGAAGGAATCTTTAAAAACAGGGATGCAATTAAATGTCTGAATAGAGTTTGCGGTAAAAGAGCAAGAATCAGACTACTAGCACTACAACAGTGAGAAAACAGTTCTAACAGCTTCATCAGAAATAAAAAAAAAAAAAAAAAAAAAAGGAACTGCTGCATGTGGAGCCAGCATTGAACGGATTCAGTCAAGGGCTTGTAGAAGGCAGCAGCACAGCAAATACATTCTCATGCTAGAAAGTTCAGAATATTTTAATGTTATTTCATTTTTTTTTGGCTAGACTACTTATTCCTGGATGTCATTTCTTGTAACAATATAATTTCTTATAACATTTTCCTGAATGCACATTTTTGTTTAAGGAATTTTTTAAACTTCATTTTTGTTTGGCTAATTAGCTGAACTTTAACTACATAGAAGCAGCATTGTATCTTGACCCTCAAATGTGTAATTGTGAATATAAGTGTTTTGGTTTTTTTTTTTTTTACTTAAGTTGTTGAACTATTGTTCCATCTGTCTTTGAAGAAAGGGAAGAAAACTAAAAGCCCTCAAGACTTGAGTCTTCAAATTACTATAACTTAATTTTGATATTAATGCCATCTTTGCAGAACAATAACAGAATGAACAACAGGAAAGCATTAATACTGAAAAGAATCATAGAATCATTTAGGTTGGAAAAGACCTCTAATATCATCAAGTCCAACCATTAACCCAGCACTGCCAAGTCCACCACTAAACCACGTCCCTAAGCACCATATCTACACATCTTTCAAATACTTCCAGGGATGGTGACTCAACCACTTCCCTGGGCAGCCTGTTCCAATGCTTGACAACCCTTTTGGTGAAGAAATTTTTCCTCATGTCCAATCTAAACCTCCCCTGGTGCAACTTAAGGCTGTTTCCTCTCATCCTATCGCTTGTTACTTGGGAGAAGAGACGGACACCCACCTCGCTACAGCCTCTTTTCAGGTAGTTGTAGAGAGTGATATGGTCTCTCCTCAGCCTGCTTTTCTCCAGGCTAAACAATCCCAGTTCCCTCAGCCGCTCCTCATAAGACTTGTAAGCAGGTTATGAACACAGTCAGCCTTCTGGTTCTTTGCAGAAGATATTTCTAAACTCCCAAAAAGATGAAGGTGTGTCCTCTTATTCATACACATTCTCAAAAGGTATTTACTGTATGACAGGTATATCAAAGGACAATGCCATCTCCATCCCTACAGCCTTTCGCACACATGAGCCCCTCCATCCCACAAAGCAAGCACTAACTCACACTTACTTGGCACTTTCAATAGAAGTCTACTACACTTCAGCTACAAAGCTGCCTCCTCAGCTGAAGGGTATAGCCGGTGTCCTTTCCAACCTTTTGAAGGCTAACTAAGGCAGGCTTTCTGTTAGGCTCAATATTGCGTATATCAGGAAGCTGGCACATAACCAGGTTATATCTGTATTTTTAATGACAATTTATATGGTATTTTCCTCAAACATGTCAACTGTATCTTAAATAAAATGAGAGTTGATGTTTCAAACCTGCACACAAAAATTGGGTTGGTTTTGTTTTTAAACTTTTAGGAGGGATTTGCGTTCACAATAGCAATGGTATTAGGCCATCTCACTAGTACACCATTACAATATCCCCATTACAACAAGAGAGTTCCAAAACACAAATCCCAAATTGTTTACAACTGCTGAAATATAAATGAGATTTTCTTCCAGAAAGTTGAAGCTTGTTTAAAGTTTTGAAATACTGGTAGAAGAGTCACAGGAATTAGAAGAACAGAACATCACATAGGAGTTGTTTACCTATCAAAAGTAATGCAAGCTTACTACACTGAAACAGTTTCCCAAAACAGTACCAGGACTAACTCCAGTTCCTTGGGCCAGAACACAGTTGCTTGGGTCACTTCTGAAAAGGAATGAAATACCAACACAAAACCTCACCTCCTTCACCACTGTCTTACACAACAAGGTATACCACAGTAGGCATTTATAATTCCTTGTACTGAAGTAGTCTTTGGAGCCCTCACTTGAAAACAGAACAAAAAGCCCCTTCTTCAATCCATTTGCAATTTAAGTAGGACAAGGGAAATAATAATCCAAGGCATATTATAAACCACTACATGGAAGTATTTAAGAGCTCGGCTTACTTTATAGCAAGACAACCCACCAAATTATCTTTCCACAACAAGGTTACATTATTTTCACAATGCACATCACTCCCTTGGTAAACATTAACGTGTGTGTGTTTATATGCACTTAAGCATCAACACATGTATATAGAATTCCAAGTATTTGTTACATCAAGGAATATCATTAAGAAGGAATAAGCATCTTCCACCAGGTTATGCTTATAGTGAGAGATATTAAGCTCCTTTTCATCAGAACTTCTGAATGTCCATTCAACCCACCATTTGTGACCAGATGCACTTAGAATGACCTCCCGCCCTCCCTCCCTCTCATTGTTTAAGGAACAGAAACTCAAACAGCTTCAGTTGTCAGACCACCAATTAGCTACAGTACTTAGTGCCCAGATGACAAAACACATTTTCAGGTCGAGAGAAAGTGTTATGATTGTACAGCTGAATACTCTCCAAAACCCAAATGACCCAGGTCCCAAACCTTCTGCCTGCTGTGTTTTTAATACTCTTATTTAAAATGCCAAAATACAAATCAGATAATAGAGGGATCAATAGAAAATCAAATTAGAAAAGCACACGTTTCAGATTTGCATGTATCTTACATAAAAAGGATTTTAACTCCAAAATCCCCCTCTCAGTTTTGGAATAAGATTGCCTGTTTAAATCCTATCAGGAATCTTATTAGTGTCACAGATCCACTGTCACAGTTAATTCATTTTTTTTTTTTAATCTGAGAAAAGGAATGGAATACTTATCACAAATGGAAAAACTCTGGTAGTTACAGATGTTCAGAGAAAGAGTTCACAGTTCAGAATGTTCAAACACAAACATTACACTGGAAAAACTAAGAGTTTGGAGTCCATCTGGTAAGAACCTTTTTTTACTTTTAAAGTAGGTAGAGCTGAAATAAGTAACCCTTGTAATATCTTCCAAGACAATATCTATTTTAAGAAAAATTACATTATACAACACTAAATATGTAAACGCTTATAATTTTTTTCTAGGATAAATACTATGTTAATTTATGCATACAGACACTGCATATAGCTCAAAATCTATAAAACTGAATTTTCTTGAATAAGCTAAGCAACATTTGACCAGGTGTCTGTTCTTAAAGCTATGAACTTATCTTGAAGCACATTGCTAGACCTGAAGTTTATTACAAGAATGCTTCCAGTAACCAGAAGCAGATGATAGTGTAATTGCACACCCCGGAATGTAATACCACATTTTAAAAATGGTTATTTTAATGATTACGCTAATGAGTTCTGAACTTCCAACCTATGTGCATACAGTTTCATAATTACACAGCTTGAAATCCTCATCAGCAAATCCAAATGCTCCTGAAATCCAAATCACTTTATAATCTTGAATAATGCATGGCACCTCTGCAGCAAGAAATTAAAACAAATTTCATAAAAATTCAAAGCTTCATAATCTGTATTCTAAAAGAAACTGCATTACTGAAATAAAGTGTTGCTTAGTAAGTACTAATGATGGTGACTTCCGCCTCCCCCCCTTCCCTCTGGTAACATCAGACATCCGTTTCCTAAACAAGCATTGGCTCAAAATGGCATAAAACCTTTTCTTCCTAAAAAGTGTGAAAACATTTTTTAAAAATAGGCTGCAGCTTGACTGGCTTGCATACTATTTCCATCAATAGCTAAAACAAAACTCTGTCTCAGTTCATCAAAGGGCCAGCAAATCAAGGTCTACAGTTTTTCCATAAGAATGGCACCCCCATCCCCAGTGCCTTTTTTTGTTTGTTTTTAAACTACAGGTAAAACCTAGATAAACTCAACAGAGGTTTTTACAAGCATTGGCACTATCTTTTTGAGCAAGTTAAAAAGCCTGTTACTCAAGATAAGGGGAAAAGCCATGATCACAGTCAATGCAAAAGGATAGACACTCCATTTTGACCTAGGATTTTCTTGTGTCTCACATCTCTTCTTCACATTTTAAGGTGCTGAAAAGGATAAAGGTAACTTTAAAAATATGCCATTTCCAATACTTTCCATCCTCGTAGACGCACGATGCATAGTTAATTATCAGACACCTAAAGAATACTTACGCTGGGACTCCCTTGACAGAAGTTACATGGAGATTTTATTCACAGTAGTGTTTTGTCTTTATATCTTCATCACCCAGAACTAGCTAAGAATATTTAAGTAAACAAATACTGTCAGCAGTAACAATTTCATATCCCAATAACTTTGATTATGGGAAATTACAACTGAAACGTATTACAAATTATTTATACAAGGAAGAAACAGAATACTCTGAATCTAACAGATAAGAACACTATCATGCCTTTGGAGGCTGTAACTTCTATTCTTAATAACATTATGAAATCCATTTTAATTTTTACCAATTTAGGGTTTGAAAGAAGAATGAATTATTAGTTATCCTTTTTGTTAGTCAAATTTTAAGATTTCCGCTCATCTCTACGATCTCATTACTGAAACCATGAAATATGAATGCAAAACCAGAAGCAGTAAGGGGAAGAGTCACAGAGGCAAATATCTACACATATTCTGGCAGAGATATTAACCACAGCCTGAAAATTATACTTAGAAAAAAAAAATTAAAACCAAATCAAAGAACAACAGCCCTTACATACCAGTTCTGACAAATTTCTTCAACTTCTTTTTTCCCCCAACTTGAACATACCAGGCTTTTCTACTAATCCCTATTTTACCTCATTAGCACCAAGGAACTAAACATAAGAATTGGCTGCTTCTGGACAACAGTTCTCTCAAACAAGGTATTCAAACTTACGGAAGTGTAACCAAGGCTGCCAGAAGCACTAAGTATCAAAAGTTTGAAGCATGTATTTGCTGCAACCAGTTTAACAGTCAGTAAAAGAACACACATTAAAACAATAACTTGGCCATGGTATTAATCAACTAAATGTCATAAAACATTGAGTGTCAAAACCCTAGTACAGAGCAACATTCATCACCTTATAGAGAAAAAAGATGTAATTTTTTTTTTCTTTGATGCATGCCTTTTTTGGTGCAGATTTTATGAAAAACACAGAGCATCCAAGTTATAATACACCAATTTGAACTATCCTGTGTCCGTTGCACACTTAAAATGTTACCTCCACATTATATGAAACTAACATCATTAATTGCTTTCTGTGTTACCAGGCATCTCTCACATGCTTATTCTTTATATCAAAGGGAGTTGTGGTTTGTTGTTTTGTTTGTTTTTTTTAAAAAAAACTTCTCCAGGGGAAAGTTGACTAATATGCAACAACTTGTAGAGCAGCCTACATAAAAAAACACCACAGCATATACTTCAATAGGTAAAAATTCTCAGCTGTAACTAAGTCTTACTTATCTTGCTTTGTTTTTCCTAAACAAGTGTAATATACTGTTGTACAACAAACTGAAGAATAAAAAACACTGTTCTGCATTCCAGTTATCAGAAAGTTACAAAACCCTGGAGAAAATACTAGAAAGCTCAATTACACAGAAGTCTAGAGTTTGAACCACGTTTCTCTAACTTAAGTATGCATTACTTGTATGGATCATATATTTGAGAATCAAGCCATATAACAAAAAGGTCTGTAAAGCATGACATTTTCAGGCTCTGCTGACCCACTGGAAGGTAATTTAAACAAGCCAGTATTGAGGCCTCTGCCTCTGATTTGCAGAGGAAGCTTTTAAAGCAGCAATGCTGTTACTCCCCATTAAGAGAAATTCCCTCAGAATTCCACAGCCTTTTATTTATTTTTTAAACTATGAGATACTCCTGCCCACTTGCCTTGTTATTTTGACTTCATTTTACCATTTTTCAACCTGCTTGTACAAATCATTTTCTTTATCACCTCATACTCTTCAGCCACACCTTCTCTACTTATGTAAAGGTTACTTTAGTTCTGATTTCCTTCTCCATTTCATGAGGAATTCGATGGTTGGAGGGAACAGAAACTGTTCAAAGGTGGAATTACTTCAATATAACTTAATTTAAATACACATTGCACATTAGAGCATGCCATCACTTTCACAGCCGGAATGACAACCCTGAAGGTCTACAGAGCCAAACCCAGGTCAGAAAATAACTGCTGTGTAAGTGCTATACCCAGCCAGCCAGCACTCCCAGTGACTAAACCTGCCTGGAAACAATGGAAAAGTTCCGAATCCACTGACAGAAAACATGCCTGTCAGGTACTAGGAGAGACATTTCCTTTGTATAATTACAATCAATCTTGAAGTTTATATCCACTTCTGAATCCAAACCTTTTTGTCGTTTTGCTGAAACATCTCCAAACCAGCCTCACACTCACAATACTGTCACTGAAACTAAAGCTACCTGCAGAGACCTCTGTCTGAAGTAAGGTTTAAGAGCTACTTAGCATACCCTACAAAAACAGCCAGATCTTCAGCTTCTTATCAGGAGCATGCATGGGCCCAATAACCATTTTGAACAGCCAGCAGATGATTTCTCTAGCATTTGGAGACCTTCCAGGAGACATGTTTTCTCAATATTGCATTTCTGCTGGTAGTGAACTGAGAAGGAAGAATTCATTGATTTTGCTATTTAATATTTCATTAAATGCTCAGCTAAAATAAGTATCTGAACTACACTTAATTCATACCATTTACTTGATATCATCATTAGAAACACTTAAATGACAGCTACAGTCCCTACAAATCTTGAAACGATGTCACTGTTTCAGTATTTCATTGATGTTGCTTTGTGTCCTTCAAAAGCTGCTGCTGTTACAAGTCACCTATATTTAACATAGGCAATATCCAAGCAAAAACTATTTCTAAGACCATATTGGCACCCTGCTATTTCAGTACCAGCCCAGTGCCCATGACAATCACATACCTTTTTTTCTCCACTCCTAAAAAAACCCAAACACTACACAAAAAAAAACCCCACCAAAAAGATCCAACCACAAAACACCCCCACCATATACCTAAAGTAGTGGAACTGCTGACAAACAAGCCTCTGGAGAGGTTAAACCTACACCACCTTCTAGGATGACAAGCCTAGATCTTTTGCCAGCAGCACTGATCAGAAAATTGTATCCTTACATAAGTGTTCAACAGCTTTGTTGGCCAAATTGTAGATACTGCAATACTGCCCTTGCAAGCATAGTCTTACCAAAAAAATAAAAAAAAAAAAACAAAACAGGACCCTGACAGCAGACCATCACCCCCTTCTTCAGAAGGGCTCTGCTGATAAAAGCATACCAGTAGGCATGTTTTGCTTGTATTTAATCCTGTCAAAATACGAACATATACGTTAGGTTAGATAGAAACTGTATTTTCAAAAAAAAAAAAAAAAAAAAAAAAACCAGGACCCTGACAGCAGACCATCACCCCCTTCTTCAGAAGGGCTCTGCTGATAAAAGCATACCAGTAGGCA
This sequence comes from Aptenodytes forsteri, assembly GCF_000699145.1. Classification (NCBI taxonomy): domain Eukaryota; kingdom Metazoa; phylum Chordata; class Aves; order Sphenisciformes; family Spheniscidae; genus Aptenodytes; species Aptenodytes forsteri. Next base: position 452,587 of record NW_008794003.1, read on the forward strand.
TGTTTTGCTTGTATTTAATCCTGTCAAAATACGAACATATACGTTAGGTTAGATAGAAACTGTATTTTCCCTGTAGGCTTTTATATGTATTCAGAGAGCAGAACTGTTCTGATCTAGGAAGTTAGTAACAGTTTAAACTTTTCTATAAGCTAAGCAAGTTTTAACTTATTAACACAGGGTTTCATTACATCTTTTTAGCCTCCCCAGGTGTTTGTGAGCATTTGAAAACATTAGTCCATGTAAAAATCAGAGGGAAACCAGGAGGGGTACATTAAGTTTATGCAATTAAGACACGTGCTAAGCACAGGCTCGATGTACACAATGATATGACGGGAAACATTTTGTACTCATCTTTTGCACAGCATAGAAATTTTCTTAGGGCATTTTCTTCCTCAAGGAAAAAAGCCATTTCAAGTGATAGAGATTTTAAGAAGAGCGTACAAAGAGGACTCCATTTATAGCTTCAACACATTAAAAGCAGACAATTTAAATAGCTTTTTTTTTATTCAAATGACAAAATTGGGGGGTTTTAATTAATTAGATCCATCATTCAGAGTAATCAGGACACAAACCACTTGCTAGATAACTCAGTGAAAACAAACTATTTTAAAACTATTCAACACTAGCTTTGACATCCAATTCGGGCCACAGATTATTGCTGAGGCAGCAGCAGCAGGAGGGGCTCTCATCATAAAGAATTTCCAAAACATTTTCACATGACACATTACCAAGCACATATAATACTAATTTAGACCTGTTTTATATACAAACAGAACAAGCCACCCTCTCCAACATGCATAACTGTGCAGTTGACAGCAATTAATGTCATCCACTGTACTGCCTATTTGCTGAATTTTGATTAACTTTGAGTTTAAGAGGAAATCATAAAGTTAACATAAGCAGAGCTCAAAAACATTGCCACTCCCAATAATGTGCATTATGCATCCCAGTGCCATCATTTCACAATGCTGGAAACTGACCATTTATTCCATCTTTTTGTTCCCTCTCAATCATTTACTGACCCACGGCAGCACTTGCTGCTTACCTCATGAGTAGTTGTGCCTCCTTAACAGTCTATTGTTAAGGACTGTCAAAAGCTTTTGAAATTCCAAATAAATTATATCTGATAGCTCTCTCTGATTCGCTATTTTGTTTCCACAGCGAAAGAATTTCAATAGATTAGCAAGCACATTTACCTTTGAAGAAACTGTGCTAATTTACTGCTATCAAAGTACGATCTAGAGCAGATTAACCCTCAAAAAAGCATCAGCTATTTTCCTCTGCCACTAAAGAAGAGCTTGATGGTCAGCAATGCCAAACACACTTTTGGTTATAGGCACTGAGGTTCAGTGCAACGCTTATTTTTATAAATTGATTGATTTCATGGGAGACTGCATTACTGGCTTGGATGCATAAGAAAAGATGACAAGGACAAGGGAGCAACAAAGCTGTGGCCTATTCATTTATCACACATATAGATAATCATAACCAAAGAGAATCAGCGCACAGATAAATGTACCAAGAATTCTTTCATCTATTTAGGGACTTTAAACACCAAAGTAGATACCAGGTCGATTCGATCTAGATATCTCCTCCCCTTTCTGCAAAGCTTAAAGATCACCCCTAGCCAATATTCTCAGTGTGGAATAGCACTGGCGAAGGCTCAAAGGCTAACAGGCCACAATAAAACTACTAAAAATATTCGTAAGGCTTTTATAGGGCTGGTTCTTTGTTATCAGATCATACCAAACCTTGTAAGTAGGTAGTATGGACAGCTCCTTACACATGCTATGGCCCCATTCCACTCAAATGAAAGAATTCTCTGATCTCTCAACCAGCAGTCCCCTTACATGATTACATGATTCTCCCCTAGTTTAATCAAAAAACCTGATTTGTCACTGCAGCTGCTGCTGTTCAGTAAATCTTACTGATCACCGTTTCACCAAGGCCGCCTGAAGAAGAGAAGATGGCAGTGATGCATCTCATGTAATTGAGACATCACAGGAAGAGAAATCGAGGAGTTTGCTGTATTCCTAAACCACCCCAGACCACTTCAGCAAATAAGATCCCGGTTTTCCAGTGGTTTTTCCTCAAGGCATCCTCAGAACTACAGAGTCCTACCTAGCACTGTTATAACAGAAGCTGCTCAAACTTACAGCTATGTGTGAACTAGAAACTTAATCAGCAGCACATACTCAACCACTGACACCTACCAATAAAGTATAGCAAAGGCTTTGGCAACAAGTTAAAAACTGGATGGTATATCAAATATTCTGCAAACTACTGCTCATATTTGCATAAGTGTTCCTGTATCAGTACTTCAAATAGAGGAAATCCTGTGTGGACACGTTAATTTTTATTAACTGACGAGACCAGTAATGCATTTCCCTTTGATGCGATATCTCATTTTATGACACCTTATGCTTATGGTCTTATCCTTTATATACAGCTGTGTCAATCCTCAGAACCCAGTCCTTAGTCTCCAAACGCTACTGGAAAAAAGTCTTAGGGTGTTTTAAGTACACTTTCAGTAAACATGGACAAGCAAGAAATACAAGTTCGATAAAAAGAACACATACCAAAGAGAGCTCTGTTGTTTTTAAGAATTCCCACACAAACCACAATAAAATTACACTGACGTACGCCTTAGACAATTTTCTAAGGTACTGAGAAACAGCATCCCATTAATCATAAGCAAAATGTTGCACTTTGTATTAAGTCATTGAAGAATCAACAGCATACAAAACTAGCATTTCTGTTCACAATATACAAAATTGTTTCTGAAGTCACCAAGCATATGGCACTATAAATAGACAAAACTATTTGTCTGAAATTACAGACATATCCCATATTTGGATCTTCAGTTTCAAGTCACTAGATATATTTTTTCCTCTGATTTTACAAAGAAAAAAAAGAAAAAACCAGCAAAGTATTATAAATTATACCCCACCTCCTCCTCCTCTATGCTGAAATAAGTCACCAGTTAGTTTCCCAAAACTAATTTTCCTGATAATTACAAAAAGTTAAAACGGGCTACCTCACAGCTACTACTTCTCTACCCAGAGAGGACATCTATCTTATCTGAGTTGAAAGTTAGAGACTCATAGCTTTTAAAATTAATAACCGGCCTGCTTAGACTTTCAGTAGCAAATCACAGGAACTCCTCCTGAAATTTAACACAGTTGAGGCATCTGTTCTTGTCATCGCAGGATTTGTCTGTTTATTTTGTCACACATATTCAACCATGACATTTGAATGATTCTCAGAAATTTAATTCTAAGCAAAGGAAGAGATTATAAAAGATATTTTAAGTGGCATAAAAAAAGATGCCTTGCAAAACTCACATTCCTTCACCACTCTATTTTCATATAGCAATAAAAAGAAACACAGAACTGCTTGACAAGGTTAAGTCCTAAATCAACTGCTAGGCTCCTCTGATTATCTTCATTGCTTTGGTCATGCTTTTTTTTTTTCCTCTCCAGTTCTACTCCAGAAACAGAGCGCTATAGCACCTATGGGCAGATGTGTTTAATTTAAGAATATTTAACACTCACTTCACCTGCCAGATGTCCAAGAAATAAGAAAGTAGCATTAGTTATTTGAAAAGACACAGCAAAAAGCAAAAGTAGTATTTTCATCCAAGCTCTACCTTATCTTTGTCTTCCACAACATCTGCCAGCACATCATCTGGGTCCAGGATTCCTCCATCCGTATACTCCAGGTGGTGAATATGTACCCAGGAAGTTGGATCCTGTAAGACAGACACAAGACTTCTTAACCTAACCTTGCACTGTTTTAGTGCCATCAGACAAAGCAGCTTTGTATGCCATCTGCTTCCCACTCATTTCCCTCTTTAATCATGAGTTAGAAGCTTGGAGCCGCTACCCAAAATTGAAACCGAGAGAGAGAAGGAAAACTACAGACATGTACCAAGACACTACCTATAGAACACTATGCAAAAGATCTTTAAAATGTACATTTCCATTGCCTTGCTATTCTTTACTTAAGTTAAATAGTTAATAAAACATAAGGAGAAATTAAACTTTTTTCATTTTACAATAGTTTATAGTTGGAATATTTGGGGTATTAAAAAAACACCCATCATTTCTTTCTCTGAGAAGGTAGGTCAGGCTATTGTGGCAAAAAATGAATAGAATAAATAAATCCCAGTTTGTTTTCACAAATAAATGCTCTCAAATTCCAGTGCAGCATTGTGTACCATATTAACAGGGATCATGTTAGTTTTCCAAAAACTAATGCTTTCCTCATATATTATTAACTACTTCACTTCAATAACTGGGAGCTTAGCCAACGTCCTGCTGACCCGGAAGCCAAAAGGCTCAGAGCGCACTGCTCAACAGCAAATTCTCCCTGACATGAAATACAAATCAGGAAGTAGACACACAGTCTGTAACCACTGCCCCCAAACCATACCAGCTACCTGTGTACACATAACTTCCAAGGGGGACAGGCTAAGTGGTACTTATGTTTGAATTGCCTCAGTTAACATTTGAACATTTATCCTATTAGGGCCAGCTATTGTGGTTTAACAAGCACATGGCAGCTCATCGAGTCATAGCAACATGTTTGAGTACTCTACAGTATCAGCATTGATAAATGTTGACTCGGCACATCTTCTACAGCACACTGAAGAAAGGAAACATGCTTAGTTAAGATTACAAAGCATATTTGAGTTCTCCATCAAATATTATGGAGACTGGCCAGAATATGCTAAAATTACCGGTCAAGAAACCGGCATGCACACATGTAGCTTTGAGAAAGGTTTCAGAAACAGACAAAGAAAGAGCACTGCTGATGTGCAATACGCAATCCCAGTGATTCCATTTACATTACATCTATATCTCCAATCCCTTCCTTGTCAAGTCTAATTAGATCACAGTTCTCAGAAGCAAAGTGAAGCACGACACTATATAGACTAGCAAGTTCCTTGTCTCTAGTCTGGATATTCCCCACGTAATGAAGTCCCTGAGAAGTAGGGATATTCCACTCCATATTTATTTATGGGCATTCTATAACTTTGGCCATCAAGTGATGTAGACAGCAGATAAATCAGGATAATTCCATCATAGGTACAGATGTGGATCAATTGGATTAGGCCTCTTTTTTATTGTATCACCAAGAGGCAGCAGTCAAAAAACAAACCAAAAAACCTCACACCACAACAACCCTAGCATCACCAACAGGTCAGCCCATTATGCCACTATCAACTTTGCTGGTGAACTCCAAACAAAATGTTTTTCCTATTCTGACCCATCTAGCTTCCACAGTTCAGTTTCAATTCTTCCACTGACACATAATGGTTTGAGCTGGGATACAGTTAGTTTTCTTCATAGCAGCTTGCATGGTGCTATGTTTTGGATTTGCGACCATAACAGCGTTGGTAACAGGGATGTTTTAGCTATTGCTGAACAGTGCATACACAGCAAAGCCTTCCCCATATCCCACACTGCCGCACCAGCGAGTAGGCTGGGGGTGCACAAGAAGCTGGGAGGGGACACAGCCGGGACAGCTGACCCCAGCTGACCAAAGGGATATTCCACACCATATGACACTGTGCTCAGCAATAAAAGTTGGGGGAAAGGAGGAGGAAGGTGGGGGGGCAGAGTTGTGTGTGTAGCTTTTGTTTTACCTATTAAACTGTCTTTATCTCAGCTCATGAGTTTTCTCACTTGTACCCTTACGATTCTCCTCCCCAGCCCACCGGGCAAGGAGTGAGCAAGCAGCCGTGTGGGAGTTAGCTGCCTTAGGTTAACCCACAGCCTTTTTACCACCTTGCACTTGTTTTAGGGTTAAGTCTATCTAAGGTACAGTATGGCTGAATGACAACCACCCAATTAAGCACATAAAAGTATCTCTATTTGTTACATGTCTATTTAATCTGTAATTTACCTCTAACTACAGTTATTTCATTTCACACTAAAACCACCCATTTGTGAAACAGCAAATGTTTGTTCATTCTAGGTAGCAGGTGTTCAAAATTACAAAGTTTAAGAAAAATCAATTAACATGCTTTTGTCTCTGCAAAGTGGAAGTGTAGACAACTATTACAGCTCAAAGCTCTATTATATAGCCCATGGTTTAAGTATTTTTACCGTAACCACAAAATTCTAAGATGAAAAGGCAGAGAGGAAAAGTACCTCTGGGCTACAAGCAAGCGCGTTAACTTACATCAATTTACCTAATGCAGAAACCTTGTGAAAGAGTATCACTTGACCCTACCAATAAACTTACAAAACATGATTCTCTCAAACTGGAATGCATCAGTAGCTGCAGATGTTCCTCCTGAACCTTTTATTACATCAATACCTAATGCAGAAACCTTGTGAAAGAGTATCACTTGACCCTACCAATAAACTTACAAAACATGATTCTCTCAAACTGGAATGCATCAGTAGCTGCAGATGTTCCTCCTGAACCTTTTAACTAATGCAATCACAAAAGGTTTCCATAGCTAATAACACTAAAACAGCATACTTGAAAACCACTCCTCTTAATTAGACAAACTTCTGCGGCTAACATTTTTGTCTGAAGATATATTAAAACTTGTTATACGTATTATGCTTTTTAAGTAGACAGAATAAAGCTGATGTGAAAAAAATAAGCAGCTGATTGGAATATTTTGCTTTCAATGTTTGCTTCTATTTGTGATTCAGTAGCTGCACCAACCCAGATGTGTCACTGAAGAAGAAACAAAGGAAAAAAAGAGTGTAAAAGCTCGATTGTCCCAACAGAATGCAGTAAGTTGGCAGGAAACAAGCTCAAGACACACAGCCACCCTAAACTACATTAAGCTTAACGAATTCCTAACCTTCCCTTTACTTCAGGCCACAACAAATACAGTAATTTAATGGTTTTGTTAGTGGCCTTATCAAAAGAAAGTAGTCTCTAAATCAGTCTGGAAGAACAGAAGATGCCATTCCTCACCAATCTTTTGGAGCAAGTGTGGCCAATGTTAGATTCTTTAAAAGAAAGGAATGACAATTCACACTGAAACACAAGAACTAAACCAGAACAGGATTCACACAGTTTTCTTAGCAGAAAAATACTTCTTAATAGTTTAGGTACTGCTCTCACACACACTATGACTCAGGTACACACAGTGTGAAGCCACTATGACCTTTTGATCTCAAGGACTCCCCAATTACAGCAACCACCAGAGACTACAACAAGACTGAACACTTTTTCAGAAATACAAATGTGAAACTGACTTCTATTAACTTAATCAGAACTTTATCCCTGAAAGTTAAAAAAAACCAGCTACTAAGCACAGAGAGAGAAAGATGCTTTTGACAGACTTGTTTGATGAAGCAAATAGTAACTACTGCTAGATAGCCTAGGTGGAGAAAATTCCCTCTGCACAGTCACAGAAGTAACAACAGTTCATCTGACCAACAAAATCACTCACCCATTCCAAAGAGATTTTGAAGTCAGAGAACATTTTCTGTTCTTTGGATGAACTCCAAACACTACCATGCCAGGATACAAAGTGTCTATATTAAAAAAAACCTAAAAAATCTATGTAGCAATTTCTTCTGTGCTTCTTTACTCCCACCAAGAGTCCAACTAGCTTCAATAAATAAACCACCAATATTTCAGCTAACTCCCTGTATAAAACAAGCCATTAACTACCAGCAGATGTGAAAGTTGAATACCTTAAGTCCCAAATAGCATTTCATCCACATGATGAGTAGGGGATAGACAGTAACAGGAGGAAAAATGAATGTGTATGCATATGTGCACACACACTTGTGTTTTACACATTACTGAGAGCTCAGAAGGAGTAGAATAGATCTGAAAAATAACTGTGGTACATCCAAGATAGAATCATCATCAGAGAAATCAAAACTTTCCTTAGAAAGGTATGGTCTTACTTTGAGTTTCTTACGTTTTAGTAAGACACTACAATCACAAAGAACATCAACACTTCAGGTTTCCATATATTCTAAAACCGTGAGGCAGGAGACTACATTTCCAAAGTAACAGAGTAACTTTATAAAGTAAGTCACTGGAGTTCTTGCAAAACAATATTCTCTTCTACAGTATTTTCTGAAGGGTCTGAAAGGAAAGTCATAACCCAGTAACACTAGTAACAGAGGTGATAGGCTGTTGCAATGTTAGACATACGAAGGGTTGATCCCAGCTTGCATGTTTGCTTCAATGAAAATCACACTTCTTACCTGTTGAAAGCAGAAAAAGCTGGATTTTTAAGTTTATAAACAATATAGGATAAGATTACACTTATCCCATTTTTGCTCAGGGAAGGGATTGATTAAGGACATACTGAGAAGGCACTTGCTGAGAAAGCTACCAAATATAAAGCAAAAAAGTGTACAAACTGTATTCTAAAATGCTAGGACAACTTTTTTTTTTTTTTTAAACTGCGAGGTTCTAGTTTTCTAGTTTGAGATTAAAGTCCTCTTCTAATGAGTGACAGTGCCTAGAATGATTCCTCCCAAATTCTCCTCAACCATCATCACTGGAAGTTCAGATGTCCAAGAAGAAAGAATTAGTTTTGAAAAACAAAAGAGTGATTCTCTTGTAAAAATAAAACACTAATGGCAGCCTAGAAGCTCTGGACAGCATTGAAGTATGGTTGCCATCTATCTGTACTCCTAAATGCTCTCCTGTTGGCAGGGTCATTTAGGAGAAAACACATCTACAGGTTTTCTTCAAAACAGTTCCGAAAAATCCTAACAGCATGAGTGGGGAGTTTTGAAAAACAAAAGAGTGATTCTCTTGTAAAAATAAAACACTAATGGCAGCCTAGAAGCTCTGGACAGCATTGAAGTATGGTTGCCATCTATCTGTACTCCTAAATGCTCTCCTGTTGGCAGGGTCATTTAGGAGAAAACACATCTACAGGTTTTCTTCAAAACAGTTCCGAAAAATCCTAACAGCATGAGTGGGGAGAAGTTCTCTTACTACATGGCATAACCCCCTTACGCAGAAGTTTAGCTGAAGTATACAACAGAAACATCTAAACATGTAAAGAAAAAGTATGAGTAAGTTACCTGGTATTACACATACCAGCACTTCCCAAATGAATATTGAACAGTTACTCTAATGTGCATTTTACCTTAGGGCTGCAAGTCATGTTTGTGTTTAACATCAAGCCACTTAAAAGCTGTTTATCATCATTTCCTTTATGTGTGGGAGAACACTTTAGGAATTACTATGCAAATATTTACCAAATGTTAAATTAAAGCCAGGTCACATGAATGCACAAGTGCAATGTAGGCAGAGAAGTGACATAAATTAAAAAAAGTGGTTTTAACATGTTGTCACAGAATCCTAACTTAACTGTTGCCATCTAATGCAACACCTTCAGTGTTCAAATAGTCTAAAATAGGTTCAAGAATTCTTCTATGCATTTATTTTCAGTCAAACACACATTCAAGAGAAAGACCAATCAGTCTGTAATTAAAGACACTCCCATTTATTATTAGTTTTTTATATACATCTATAGATACACATTTTTAATGTATCAAAAACTTGGAGCACCATTTTGATTCCTTTTGTTCCAAACTCAAATAAGAAAGCGTCAGTCTAGTTTTCTGAAAACTAAAGCAACATACTTTATAAATGTTGCAGTTCATCTAGCATATTTCAGACTGTTAACAAGCAAGAGAATCCTAACAAGTTTAAATATATTTCAGGTGGCCCATCAATAAAATAAACAACACCACTTAATGATTTCAGAATTAATTATTGTTTGGTGCTGTTATTTGTTCTGCTGTGCAGAATGCATGAAATTAATTGTAATACCTAACCTGGAATTTTTAATTCAAATATGGTAAAGATAGGATGCACTGAAAAATTCAGAAGTAGGAATGACTTAGTAAGACTCCTCCCACAATTACTTCTCAGGCTGATATTTCAGAAGCACCTCCACATTCTCCACATTATTACTTCACTAAAGCAAATAGACTTCAATGAAATACAGCATGAAAAAGGAGGTATTTAAAAAATGGAAATCACATATGCCTGTTCCACACCCACAGCGACAGAATAAGGGCTAGGTCAAAGTTGGGGAGAAGGATTGGACTCCGGCTACATTGTTTTCTGTCATTTAAACAGTGTAAAAAACCCCACAATCCCAACCTATCTCCTGATGAAGGGGATATTTTAGTTTAAGGTCAGTAAGAGAGAGATATTCTACCATTTAATTATTTTTAGATTGTATATTGCAATGTGATCTATTACCTCCCAATATATAATAAGTATTTAATGATTTCTACAAACGTGCTACGGCTACATGATGTATCACCATCCACAGCCAAATAGCACTAAGTATTAGTTCCTCTCAAACCACAGCTTCCGGAGCAGAGTACAAAAAGGGAGTTGGAGAGGAACAGATGGATGAGATCGGTCACAGCCTCAAACTTCATCTCCAAATCCTTCTCAAAACTTATCGCTACAGTAGAATAGCCTCTAGCATTTTTTGTTTTTTTACCATAGCCACCTCCAAACAAGCCTGAAGTGGTACTTCCAGTCAGACTACATTTCAACTGCCAGCAACTGGGCTGCCACCATCAGCTGTAGTAGAGGTGGGGCTCTGTTTTATGTGAATACGGAGTTCCCAAGATCCACAGCTGATCAGGAAGCAAAAAGCGTATAATCACTGCTGGTTGTTAAATATTCCTCAGTCACAGCAGAGGGATTTCTCAAGAATGATCTAGAGCTGAATGGTTAGATCTCAACAACAACACAAGGTACATGGACTTGAACATCCTTATACAACTTAAGAGAAACCCTAATAAAAATGTATCACACCCCATCCTTCTAGCAGGCAAAGAACTACATTCATACATATGAAGACAGTTGAAGTAGTAGAACTGTATCATTTCTGTAACAATATTGTACATTGCAGAGATGACATTTTTAAGGAATAAAAGCAAACACAAGAACCTTCTGTAAAAAGCAAAGACAAACAGCTTTCTGCACAAGAGATTAAGTCTATTCCAGACATTTACTGAATTCAGCGGGTCCTAGCACTGACCAGACCCAAATAAGCCTCCCTATATGAAGGCCAATGGAGTATAAATCAGGTCTTCTTTTCACAAACTTCCAAAAATAGAGAAAAAGCAACATTTAGGTTTCACTGCTCAGGAAGCTTCCAGAGTTTAGTTTGCATTACAGTACAATGGAGTAAGTCACAAACCCACATTTCTAGCTCTCACTGTTGAAAATAAATTCTTACCTGGAATTAATTACATTGTCTTTATAGCTCTATAGTTCAACTGCATAAAATGAAACAAGATGTTTTTAATCATTTCTAGTTAGAAATTCAAAAGCAGCAGAAACCTTCAAGAAAATACAAGGAATAGAAACATGTTACAGCACAGTGAGATAGTAAAAAAGATTCCTCATGTATTCCATTGTATTATTGTTGTCCTTCACCAAAACTCTGAATCTGCTTGCATTAGAAATGAAAATGCTTTAAGATGCTAGAGAGAAGATAAACTTCTTTATATCCTTCTACCAGCTGAACTGACACACATTCTCTCATGTCAGTAATATTCAAGAAAAAGATCTATGCTGATTGAGTGCAAAGACAGAAATTAAAGCTGAGGCAAGGGCAAAGGACAAAAGGTAGTCTGCTCAGAAAGAAACTGCTTTTAAGCATCCAGCAATAAAACTATGGAAAACACAGAAGGCCATACAGTAGAAATAGTCCTAGAAAGGTGACTGTAAAAGGTGCTTCCTAATCTGCCTTCCAGATAAAACAAAGTACTATAAAAATAAAGCCACCTAAGAAAGGATCTTAAGAGCGGAATTCTGCCTTAACTGTGGGGTGATGGAGAACAGGAAGAAGTTACTTCCAAGCAATCAAACTTCTGAGTACATACAAGAAAATTCTTTACTTTTAACAGTAAATTTAGCAGGGCTGACTAACAAGCTTTCAACCCCACTACCAAAACATAACTTCGCCTCCTTTTCCATAGTATTTGCAAATAGCATGGGCATTTTTATTTCAGCTGATACAGTTACAGGCATGTAGCCCTGAATCTGTTCTTTACCATAAGCCATAAAGTGAAGCAAAAAAGAAGTTTTAAAAAACCCACAATTTTGACAGTGACATCATTTTGAGCAGTGTTTGCATCTGTCAGCTTCCTACTAGGAAGGCATCTGCCAACGAAGAGACCGAACTCATAGCTGTAACACTCGTAACTCAGCGAGAGCTGCTCTCTCACATTTCCCTTTCTGCAAGAAGAGGTCCAATCAAACAAACTACTTGAGTAAATGCTTTTGAAATTATAGGCTGTATCATATGACCGTAACACATTTAAGTACATAGCTGAAGTAATCACAAAGATCTTACACATTTCATCAGGCTGGGATAGGACACCACTGCCTGCTACATGAGGGCCTCTTAAAATCAGCCACACTATTTCTGATACAGGCCAGGATGCCATTGGCCTTCTTGGCCGCCTGGGCACACTGGCAGTTCACATTCAGCCGGCTGTCGACCAGCACCCCCAGGTCCTTTTCCGCCAGG
>NW_008794003.1:465954-485927 GCF_000699145.1 Aptenodytes forsteri
ACGGTTTAGTGGGTGGTGGTGTTGGGTCGACGGTTGGACTCGATGATCTTAGAGGTCTTTTCCAACCTCAATGATTCTATGATTCTATGGTCAGTTTTTGTCTAACAGTAACTTAAGGAATCTTAGACCAATTACCTCAATAAAATTAAAAGAATACTAGATTACAACATAGCTATTGAGCATGGTATCACCCTATCACACTAGCAGCCAACTCCTATCTAAAATTTCTCCTTAGTAAGCCTCCCTTATTAATTCAGTGTACTGAACTGTTTCCAAGTTCAAGTTAAGACTCTCAAAACAAAAATTTAAGTAACTGCATGCATACGGAACATATAGGAAATAAAGTAATAGAAGAATCCTTAAATCAGAAGTTTTTTTGAAAAGCAAAATGTTACCTGCAAATGAGCATCACAGATGATCTTTTCATGAGGATTAAAAACACATCAACCACAAAAAACCTGAACCTCTCAAAAGATCAAAATACTTTTTAACATGGGTATTTCTTGGAGAAGGACACACTTGATCTGTTCGTGCCTGGTTCACGTCAGCTTACGTGTCCTGATTTCGATACAGGAAATAAAATGAGAGATCACAGGAAGTAAAGCCAGTCTAAATAATATATCCATGATGCTTCATTTCTGGCCAAAGCACACATTTTGATTTTCAGAGAGGTTAAGAGGTTTTCTTCACACAGTAAGACAACATAGAAGAAGAAATTTTACTCATCCTAACAGGAATAAATTAAACATTCAAGTATGAGCTGAACCAATAATTTTTTTCAAAACAACACAATTTGCCCTACTGTTTAGAAGATCTGCTTTTAGACTACAGCTGAGGAAGCTATTCCATGTAAGCAAGTGATTTAAAAAAATAAATTTTAAAAAAATCTCATTTTATGTCTTTTCACACACACTAGATTTTTGCTTAGATTCATTCACTTTATCTTTCAAGACTAGTTGTGAAAACTTATCCTTCCCCCAATTTTTTTTTATTTTTCTTTTAAATCATCATTGGATGTGATATTGCTAAATGGTGCAATTATAAAGTAGGAAAGAAGTCCCGGAAAAAAAAAAAATCTTTACGTAAGGTCAATTTAAATACACAATTTTAAAAGTTTCTGTCTTTGAAGGTGCTAAAAACCTGATGTCAAAATGGGAACTCTAACCAGATCAGGTCAGTAGAGAAACAGATTTATCTTTGTCACTACGGTTGGTTTTATCTCAGCACATCTGCAGTTTTTGTGAAGTCTGCTTGCACTGTTTGCCTTGCTGGCTCTTAAGGATCTGAGTGGAAAGAGCAAAACAAACAAAGACAACCAAACAATTCATGCATAAGGCCTGTGGATTACCACAGGCTTGTGACAGAAAAACTGTTACCCATCTGGGAAGGGGCAGAAAAATCTTCTCTTGTTTTTCTTTGAAATCAAGGGAACTACTGAGTGCAGGCAGACACAGCTGACAACCAGAAAGCACGGTTTATTTTTAGTCTTTGGAATGAGGCTAACACAGCATAAGCACAGCTCACTATTCGCTTTGTATTTAATGTGCTAAATGGTCCAAAAAATAGCTAGTCAATCCCTAGTCACCAGAGGGCCTAGAATATTTCTTGATCTTTAGCCATCTTCAAATGATTATGCTCAGAGAAATTAACAGGACTAGGTACTACTATGACTACAAGTCAAAACACAACAGCATGAGCAAGGACTGATAACCACTTCTGTCTCCTTCACCTATCCTCCTCACACCACCGTACACCAAATTTCATTTTGGATGAATGAAACTCATCCTTCTCATATTCTTTTTCTTCCTCTTTCCTTCTGTGATTCATTTGCATGTGTAATTAACACATTCTGTTTTTCTTGAGTAGATGGAAAAAACAAACATTTACAAGTTATAATAGCTACCTCCTTACAGCAAGACATGCTTAGACATCAGAGAGCTTCCATCTTGGGCTGCCTCTCAAGGCAAAGATGCTTGCTACAAGCAACCTGACATGCAGGTTATCACCTCAGTTTCATTTTTTAGAAGTGTCCCAGTTCACATTTTAAGATAACGAACCTGCTCGGAGCTCCTGGAAGACAAACAATAGAACACAAAACACACAGAAAGTTCTTCAGACAGGTTATAAAGCATGGCAAAGGGAGCACAGTGAACAGGTTTCCTCCACCAGAGTCACTTGACACCTGCATACTGCAGGCCACAGCACAACAGAGGGACAGTGAATCTCTTCTGCCCCTCAGAGACAGTGTTTGCAAAGAGGGACTAGAATATTTTTTGTTCTTTAGCCATCTTTAAATTATTATGCTTTGAGAAACTAATAGGACTAGAAAAGAAAGTCTTTCCTTTTTTCACAAGGCAGGGAAGGTAGTTATTTGCTCGCTTAGTGAACTCCTCTATCACTAGAGAGCAGAAAGAAGAGAAAGTTGGTTTATCCTGACAGTTGAATATGCAGGGGAAAAAAATACCTATCTCACACATTAGATCTCAGGAGGAAAACAGAAAAAAAAAAATGCAGAGATATCCCTAGCATGGAATTCCCAACAGTCCAATAGTCAGAGCACAGATATATAAATCCAAAATGACCCAGAACATTTTAAATTACACTCAAACTTTGATTTGATTTGCAGCACTGGAACCCTTCAAAAATAAGAGCATTCTGATTTTATACTGAATCTGAATGTGAATGAGAACCACTCTCTGAATATGGCCCACTATCTGAATATTATCAAAATAAAATATGATGTAGAGAATACATCAGTAAAGGGATCACTTAGCCCACCTTTAAATGTCAAATGTTGGAGTGTAATGTAAGAAGAATATTTCAGTGAAGAACAAGCATGCAAAACCAGAACAGGCAAAGATAGTTGGACACACATTTAGACAAAGACATCCACACACTGCAGTTGTAACTACTACAAAAAAACCCTCCCCTTAAAGTCTCATTTGAAACTGGAGTGCATTGTATGCCAGGCTCTGAATCCAAGATAACTACACAAATGCAAGAATGCAAGTGTAAACTGATCTTCAGTTATAAACTAAGAATATCCTTTAGCTCATCAAGCCCATTAGACTAGATTGCTTCAACAATGTAGAAACACAAAAGACTCACCCCTATGTAAGTTAACAGAACAACTCCAGAACAAAACATCTCTAAGTTAAAACAACAACATTTTAAGCTTTAACTTTCATATTCCAAGTTCTCCATGTCAAATATTAGCTACAATATTCAGAGTAGTATCGTTATGCTAATAAGCAAACTGCTACACAGCTACAGGCACCTGGCAAATAACTAATTAGCACTGAGTCTGGCTTTTTGTTTGATAACTGAAGGTAACACTGGGGGGTTGAGGGACCACAGTCATGATTTCTTAAAATCCAACTTAAAGTGAGCACACAGAACTATAAAGCTACTCCTTCAAATTACCACCCATTTTTCACACAGAAATGAGGACAAAAAAAAAACCAACTTAAGAAAACAAGGCAGACATGTACAAGACTACTGTATTTCAAAAGCAAAGTCCAGGTTAAGTGAGTGAACAACATTGTTATTTTGCCAACTAAAACTGAAGATACCTTAAATTCAAACCATTCAATACAGCTGGAGATAACAAAAACACAGGCTGGCTGTAAACTCACAAAACTCAGTTTCTAACAAACTCAGCACTAAAGATCTTGAATAAAAAATGATAAGTGGCTCAGCTTCTACAATAAGAGCAGCCACCACTTCAGTTCTGCATCTAGAAACTATCTAAGATTATTTTATTTACAACTGTTCAGGCCTTCCTTTGACAAAGTGATTAATGTATTTGCAGCTGACATGGGACTGCTTATCAGAAGCAGCTGGGAGTTTCAAACATGTGATTGAGTAACAGCAGACTCCAAACTCCCGCGCAACAGAATACAAATGCCTGCAAGACACCGCAGATCAGGTATGCTGAAATCCTGTAAAACCTTATAACATAAACCGAGCTTTATACAAAGCTCAAGTAATAAAAAACAGTAGTAAGTTACAGAAATATATCCTTAATTCCACATAGAAAGCCATTACATATTTTTTTGGAAGAAAAAAATCCTCTCCCTCAATCATACGAAAGTATTTCACTTATTTCACAGAAGACAGTAGGACTTTTCTGTTGCAGTGCCATCCTATTTCCTGCATGGATCAACCACCAAAGCAGAGCCTGGGGAGGAACTTTGTCAGAAGGTTGGCAGACTTGCACTGTCAGTAAGGCCAGTCAGACCCCAGACCACCACTGTCTTCTCACACTTCCAACGCTGGTGCATTGCAGCAATGGCACCAATTCCCACCGGTACCACTTCCCATATCAGCCCTGATCAGTTCTCTCCACACTCTCTGACAGGCTACTAGCAGTTACAGTTCATTGCTCTCTTTAGAGAAGTGTTAAGGGTGGATTTGGGGTCTTTTTCCTCACTCAGAAGACAGAGGAAACGCATGACCTTTCACAGTAGCTTTGGTCACAGAGCTGCAAAATAGAGCCATTAGGGACAGTTGTAGGCCCAGTGCTAGAAAGATGCTGAGACAGTCAAGGTAGTTTTAAATACCCAAAGCATTAGAAGTATTTGAAAATGTAAGTAGAGTCCCTTTGAGGCAGAAGTAAGTTCATTACAAGAGAAAGGGGAGGGAAAAAAAAAAAAAAGGTGGTGGTGGAAAGTAATAGATCAACTAAGAATTGGATGTGCGGGGAGGGAAAGAAAGGATTTTCAGCCATACCAGTGTTGGAGCAAGGTCTGTACTAGATGAAGCTGTTACATGCCACTATGTTCTCACATGAAATGCTAAATTAACCAGCCTCCCTCCTCCCTTTACCTCTCAGTGGCAAAAATGACTGGGTCAAGAATGTTCTGAAGGCACAACTAACAGGCAAGCACTGCCTAATTCCATAAAGATTAGTCATCTTCACTGGTTCTGGCTATTGTTTGAAAGAAAATGAGCAGGAAGTTTAAAAAGTAATAAAAATATTTACCAGCATAATATTACACCATGGGAATTATTATATAATCTCTTACACTTTGTGTTATATTAATAAAATTTATATTATCACAGTACAATATTGATGTTTTAGTATTTGACTTCTGAGATACAGCAAATACACCTGGTGAATAGCCCAAAAGACCTCTACCTCTAATCATATTGGCAGAACCAAGTGATGGAACTGGACAAAACCCAAACAAGGACAATTCTCTCACTCCTGAGATCAACTTCCACCTTCACCTGACTGAAAATACAGAACATTCCAGAATTAACACATCATCAAAACTTCATGCCATATGCCTAACCGCATCTCGTGAAGTGGATTTTGGCCAGATAGAAGACAACAAAGAAGAAAATGAGGTTATTCACTCTTTCATTGAAATTCAATACCACCAGTGTGCAGAAGGGTTCCCTCGCCTTGCCCCTTATCCTGAAGGGCAAAAAGAACTGCTTTCTCCTGTTCCTCCAAGTATCTTCAGGAAAATAGAATCACAAAAGAGTTGGGAAGGAACAGCTTCAGAGATTTAAAAGAAAAGAGAATGCGGCAAAGCAGAATAAAAGTCACTGCAAAACAGGTAACAAACAGGTAAGTAGAGCATTCAGCTCAAATGTGGAAAATGACACCTGAGGCACGTGTTCCAGTTACTGTTTTATGGCACCTTTCTCCAACCCTCTGACCAGGAATTTCTTTGCAGAGCTTGCAGGAGGACCACATGGAAACTTTCCTTACACAATTTTAATCCAGTCAGTACAACCCCACAAGAACCTTCAAATGAAAACAACAGCTGGTAAGCACACTTGATTAAATGCTGTATTTGCATATATTTTGCAACAGTCCTGAGATGCCATTACAACCTTCCTTTTCATTTGCAGCTTGATGCCACCCATCACTCATACAGATGAGTCCAATTTACTTTTCAGTCAGCTACCTCATTCATTCTTTTTGGGCTCCACAACTGTATCCACATACATTGGCTCCACATATTATGCCATGCTCAAGCACCTCCAGAAGACTTCACTGTAAAATTAAACAAAGACCTGTTTGAAATGCCTACAGCAAACAGGACATAACATAGCCATTATTCACAAAAATGCTCAAGGCTAACCAGGTTACAGGAATGCTTTGTCACAATGTACTGCCAATAGGACTTCCAGTGTAATGTTACCTTCTCATTAACAGAGGTGATTATATCTCAGTTCCCCAACTCTCACACACAAACACAGGTAGAGAGCCGGTCACTGATGAGTTCAGCCACAAGACGCTGAAAGCTTTTCAGCAAAGTAATTGGATCTACTTTCACTAAATTTTATCACTATGTGTGGTGCCTGAAAAAGGAAACCAGCACATGCAATGAAGCAGTTGATTCTCTTTTTTAAATGGCTAAGTAAGGAAACAGCCATTGTCAGTTAATAGAAAAAATGATAACATCAGAATTTGCCAGTATAATGGTCACGTAAGGTAAGTGATTTGGCCTGCAACAGTTTTGGCTGCATTATTAGAGGTGTATCTTACACTAACTATGAAGTTAGGCTCCAAAACAAAAAGCAACAAGAGCCTGAAAATTCATTAAGTGAGCTTCAGAAAGATTACAACAGTATTAAACAATTTGATCATTAAATTGCAGTTTGTAACTTTCAGTAACTTGTAACTAACACACATATTTATCTAAAACCATAATGTAGAAAGTGTGATTCACACTCATAGTTTAAAAGCTAAATCTAGCTTTCATTTTTCTTCCCAATTAAAAGAAACTCCTTCCCACAAAGCCTCCTCTATCACTTCCCCCCCTAGATTGCAGAAAAAATTTTTTTCACTAATAAAAACCACTAGTATGAAACTTATCATGCACGAGATGTTTCAAAACCAAAATAACAACATTTTGGAGAATGTAAATAGTCCACTACAACCTATTTCAAAACAAGTACTGTGTGCAACATGGTTATGTGGAGCTAAGACCTGTACTGTAAAGTCTGCTTATGAACACTAACATCCAGGATTTTGCTATACCATCAAGTTGGGGGATTTTTGCTCTAAAATCCCTATTGATAAGCCAAACAGTTAATCTCTAAACACACAATGCATAAAAGGGATCATTTCAAACCAGAAAAATGGAAGACACTTATAATCACTACAGCATTCACGTTTGAATGACAGCTAAACATAAAGACACATCAAGCATTCAGCCATCTGGAAAGAAGCTGGTATTTTTTTCATATTGTCTATTCTCAAACCTTTAAGGCAAGAGTCAGAGGTTGACCAAGACTTCCATTTAGTGAGATGCTCATTTCATATCTACAGCCATTAATGAACTGCAGTATGAACAATAGGCCAGACTCCTCCACTTTCGTTGAATTCAAAAGACGGTTGTGTCATACCAAGACAAACTGTGTGTGTATACTGCCAGATGTATGTTACATTTGAAACATCTGAAGTAACCAAAAAAGACCTACCTAGTGTTGTCCTAGTATCTTTGAATATAGCTTATTTAATAAAACAATGATAGCAATGAATATCTTTTTTTTTCTTCCAGACAAGAAAGAATACGATGTCAACGTACATAACTGCAAAATTCATGATATATTAAAAATCAGAACCAAAGTGGGTATTCGGCCTCTATTCAGAGTTAAATGGAAGTGAACGTTGCTGCAGTAAAACAAAAAAAAATACCCCAAAAAACCCAAATGAACGGAAAAAACCCCACACACATTGCAAGTACAGCTAGCACAGAGCTGGGATAAGGAAGTGAGGAGAAGGATCATAGAATCACAGAATAGTTTGGGTTGGAAGGGACTTTTAAAGGTCATCTAGTCCAACTCCCCTGCCGTGGGCTGACGCAGTCCAACTTTAGCACTACATTTTTAATGCTACATGAAAGGTCTAATAAGAAAAGGCACACTGCATGTACAAAAGAAAACCATCTACTCCTTTCAGTTTCTGACTTGCTGCAATTACTCCCCCACAACACACAAAATCTAATTTAAACGGAAGATGGCCTAAACCAACATTTTTCCAGACTCAAGGATTAAGGGGTCAACACTGGCATACTCCCATCTGATCCATCTTACTTCAAGTGGAAATATATGAAAAGGATAAGAGTTTAGAGCAATTTTGTTCTGTTGACAGTTTCGAAAAATAAGTGGATTGAATACAACAGTAATAATCACAAGGAGAAGAAAACCCTCAGAAGTAATATATTTAAAATGCATAGGCCATGAGTGTTCTTTCAAGCATGAGTTACGTTGAATATTTTGAGCAAAAATGAATTCTTAATTTTGCTATTTGTAAAGCCAGTGGAGTGGTTTCTATGAGGGCTTTTCAGGTAAAGTTAGTATCTCCCATCAGTCAGCAGCTGAATGAAAGCTAGCCAAGTAACTGTTCCTGAAACATTAATACAGAAGACCTCTCTGGATTTTCAAGTGCTAATCTTCTTGTCTAACATAGAGGAGTCATCATTTATCATTGACAGGACAGACCCTAATTTTTTTTTTTCCCCACACACACACGAACATCTACTTTTCCCCCCCTCAAAAAAAAAAAAGAAAAAAATCTATCTTCCCTTTTTACAGCAGTCTAAACAAAGCCTGCATCATGACTACTACTACGCGAACACTGGTCTTTCTCTATGCACAATGTCAAAATGTCAATGAACCTTCTCCTTTTTGTTGCCCAACACAACTATTTCGCTTCCAGCTTTTCAGGGAGTTTTCTTTTTGTAGCTTATAATGTCAGGAACTCCTGAAACATTTGTTCAGAATACGTTCATTACAGCCAGCAGGGGAAAATTCATTGTGAATTGGCAGCAGCTAGGTTTTTCAAATGAGTCTAATTCTGTGGGAGCTGAGCATATTAACTCCCTTCAGTCCTTGGAAAAATCTCAGCAAGTCTTTCTAGCCCATGCAAGACACGGGAAGATTCAATTCAAGGAAGCAATCTCCTTTCCAATCTTCTATTCTTTGGGCAAAGAACAGGTTGAGGTGCCAGAAGCAAGATGACAGCCAAATTTCCAACATCAGCTAAAAAAAACATGACATATACATTAAATAAGGCAACTGCTAGAAACAGACTTCTGAAAAAATATGCCAATAAAGTAAATGCGATATTAGTATACTGTTGTAACCTATCCTACAGAATGGGAAGGGGGAGGAGGAGGGCAACCTAGAGGAAAAGACAAAGACAATTTCTATAGAAAATCTCAGAAAAGTGAGTAACCTGAAGAAAATACAATTGAATTCAATGAGTCAAAGCAAAGTATGCCGCATATTTGGCATACTAGAGCAGACCAGATACTTCCTCAGCTTTAGTTGTCCTTACTCAGTATGAAATAAGCCAGCTTGTAAAAATAATCCAATAGGTTGCTGACAACCCCTTACTATAGCCAATTATTTTATTTATTAGAAAAAAAATGCTATACCTTAAAAATCATTGTTATAGCCAACAACTTTTTAACTCAATGTGAGTGGAAGGAACATGGTTTGGAGGTAAACTGCATTTTCATAGAGTTCACTATATATAGACATTTAATTGATGCAATAACGTATTTGCCTCATTTTTTCCTTCAAGCTTAACGAATACTGGTATTTTTTTCTAAATGAAAGCCCTCTGGAGTCTTTACTCAGCAAAAATCTTCCTGTATGACTTCTGGTTTCCATACAGGCTTTCACGTAGACTAACTCACAGTTCAAGTAAAAAGTAACATACTTAATAACAACTTCTTTAAAGAAATAACTTAAGTAGCAAATGGAAGATTATTTTCAAAGCAGAAGCTTGTTTCAGGTTAAAAATGTACAGGTGAGAAGCAGGACAATCATCCAATTTACTGACAACAAAGTATGACACAGGCTAGAGGATCAACAGAGGAAGTTACCCACTTGGTTTTGTCCTGGATAGACTGAAGAAGTTTTCATTGCACAACTGCATAGGCCTTGCCACCCGTGAAAGGGAAAAGGTATGACTAAGCCTTTCAAGGCTTAAACTGCTGCAAAACAGCAAACTCACTTTGATCAGATCTGTAGAACCCCTGAATTACTTCTACTTTTAGAAGAGCTACAGACACATTGTCACAAGTAGCCTTGTTTATTGCTTCCCCTATGTCTGCACTACTGTAATTCTGTCCTACCTTTGTGGTGTTTAGCATCTAGGATAAATCCAACAAAAATTTTGAAATGAGAACCCTCCATCAGAATCCTTACTGAACTAGTTAAGAAAGCCTCATAGAAAAGGTTACAGCTGGCAGAATGAGAATTTCAATAGCTGCTCAACCAGGGATCCACAGGAAAGACGTTCTGCAACTGACCTCTAGGCAGGAGTTGCAGTGTTAGCACATGCAATTCTGAAAAGCTATGGAGGGAGAAGTTAGTTAAGCAGAGTTCCAGGTCACATACTATCTTCCTTCTTCGTAAAACTCATCACTTATAAAAGGTCTGTATCCAAATCAGTCTACAGCCAACACTTCCACTAACAGCAAAGTCTTAAGCCTTAAGTTTGCAATCTGGCTTGTGCTCAGAAATAAAAAAGTTGGCAAGCAGAGAATGTTAGCGGAAAGCTTTGTAACACTCAAAATACTATCCATCAAATTCAGCACCAAATGAGTATCACAGGGGATTACTAAAAAAAATTATCATAGACAGTTTAGGCAAAGGTCACAGCAGGCAAACCGTGCCACTAAGAACTGAATTCAACAAAAAATGCCTGACCTACAGGAAGTGAAGTGAATGGTACCTATATTCCATAGTAGACAGACTCCTTAAAACATAGGAAAATGGTGGAATTATACCCCAAACCCTCTACATGAAATACTGGCCTTACCACCATTAATGACACCCAGCACTGCAAGACTAACAAAAAAAAGGAAAAAGACTAGGAAAGACGATATGCCCTCCAAACTTCTAGTTTGAGGAGAAACATAAATAAGGAGCTACCTCTATATGGACATCACCGACATCTATAAAGATGCATTTAATTTAAGTCTGCCTGCCCCACAGACACACTAACCAAGAGAACAGCTGCAGAGCAGCACATGCATCTTTTCAACCAGTCACCTTCTGTAGCAGCTAAAGATCACCCATCTACTTACTGGAAGGACAGAACCTTGTAATGGTAACGGTAGCTTTCAGGGAAATGTGAAAACACTAACTACTTTACCAGCACCTTTCACAGGAAATAATCCTCAACTGTAGGATGGCCTACAGGTGGATGCTCAAAGTCCATTCCAGAGTTCGAACACAGGACAAATCCACCACATACAGGGCATTAACCCATCAGGATTTATGACTGGTCTCTGCTTCAAAGGTCCAAATAGAGACATGCTGGATTCTAACCCCTTCGGAGCTGGAACTACTGTTAGTTCACCTGTACACTGACACCCAAATAAAAGAAACAGGAGTGATTATGTAAAGTAATTTTTTCCCCCTCTCAGAAAATCTGTAACTTAGATATTCAGGTTTGCCAATAAAGATCAGCTCAGCTGTTGATGGACTGATGAGAATGAGGTATCTTCTGCAACAGTCTGAAGGTTTTCTAAGGTTTTAGGGAAGAGAAACGAACAGAGGAACTGATTAGTCAAAGAAAACAATAAAGCAACACAATTTTCCAGGAATGCAAGTCTCAGAGCTTCTTTGGATTGTATCTAATTCTCCTTTAGTCTAAGCACTCAATTTCCTGCTACTGATTGAGAAATTACTGCATTTTTGTAAAGGAAAATGATAGGGAGGGTGCATGTTAAGATTCACCAATAGCTAGTATTTTGTTGGGAATCTGGAAAACATTCTATCAGATAAGCCGTACTGCAAAACCATTTGGCTCAATGGAGCCTCATCTTTGAAGTCGAATCCCTAGCCAGAAAAAAAAAAAAAAAAAAGCCCAAACAGAGCCAGCTGTTAGCCTCTACCCATCAGATTGAATTCTGTGATTCCAAATATCAGTCTTTGTTAGACTACAATCATTCATCTTCCTCCCTATCTACCATTCATACAAATGGTATCCTTATTACCAGCTGTAAGAAGGATGTTCATTCAAGCATTCTGTAGTTTTCTTTTTCATACATGTAATAACCAATAAAGAAAAGCATTGAAGTAAAAGGTCTCACTGCAGCAATAAATGCATCCTCATGAAACCAATGAGCAACTTGTCTAAACCTCGCAATTCAGGAGCATTCCCAAGAGCAAATCTAAGCACTGGAGTAGTGCTACGGCACCTGCCACAAGAAAGCAAAGCCATCAGTTCTGAATGGATGTACTGGTGGCATAAGAATTACAGGTTTACACTGGAAAGTAAGACAGATTTTGATGACATTAAAACATTACAACAGTTCACTTAATGGAGGTGTCTATAGCACAACCACTAGGCATAAGAAAAAAAAACTTTTACAGAATCAAATCTTACATATTTCCTCTTTAACATGAGGATAACGGTCCAAAAAAAGTCCTATCCAGTGCAATCCGTAATTTCTTTTAATACAAAGTTTTCTTTACAAATAAGTTACTGAAGTAATCCTATGTAAGAAATAAAGTACTGATGATAAGACTTACAGACCTACGACAACAACATGTAACCTGAGGGGAACAAACAATGCTTTTATTAAGGAAGATACTACGCAAGTACTGCATAGACTTCTCTTCCAAAAGTTCTTGTAACATGCTGATTTTCCTAATTTTTCATATGAAGCAGCTTCCTCAGTTTACCAATGTATCTAGGGCACTATCTGGTCAGTGGAATTTAGAAGTCCATTTCTATCAAGAAGTCATTCACATGAGCCCATCATTTCTGTTTCCGTCAGTTCTCTGACATAAAATGGGTACATCTTTATGCATAAGCAAGACTCAAGAATGAAATATAAAAATACAAAGCACAATCTGTTTTCAATGATACTAATTGCTCAAGACCTTTAGCGTTATATTCATCAAGGATGAAACACAGGCATCTTAATATTGGGCTAGAGGGAGTTTTCAATAATGAAGCAATAGGTCTTCACGCCTAGGAAAGCTGCAGTTATGACATTAGCATCATTAGGAAAGCCTAAAGAATGTTCTGCTCAATGGGGGAGGAAATCTGCTGCTTCAGTAGCAGGATGCAAGACTGCACAATATGGTGCGATTCAACTGACCTATCATACTGAACAAGTAAGGAGGAAAGTATAGTCACATAACATGAACCATTATTTGCAAATAACTATCTGTTAAAAACAAAAACATTAAGTTTTTAAGAAAATACCAATAGAACACAACCCTCCATTTTCAAATATGTAGCAAAAATATTAAAGCTGAATTTTATGCAGCAAGCAAAAGCACCTCCTGGTTCCATCCTATGCCAGAAGGAAAATTTATCATACTACATGGTGCTTCCCAAGTTGGAAATAAATACACAAAAAATACCATTTGGAGTTTAAATTCCTTCTTCACAAATTCATACAAGACTACTCAGAGTTCATCTTCAACTAGGCAAAGAGCAATAGGAAGCAGTCACTACTGAGAACTCTGTAATGCTCTTCAATGTCTTCCTTCTATGACTGTTCTAACACTCAGTTATTACAAAATCTTTGGTGTCTCTCATGTGATAACAATTGAATAGTACTCAGAACTTGATAAAAATGATCTGGGAGACAAAAATGAAAAGTCTGTTATCGTATACACTGAAGCCTGACCTGCAATATTTTCAGGGTGAGTTATTCTCATTTTGCCTACTGAATTTCCACCAGTTTTATCCAGCTCTGCCCTTCACCTGAGCTCCCCTGAAACACCTTAACATCAGGTAACTTAATATTCAGCCAAAAGCCCAAGTTACTGGCAGAGGTCTACTTCTTAAAAAGAACAAAGGGATCCAAAAATTTCTTTTTCAGGTTATGTAAGTACATAATGTCCTATAAGACATTTTGTATGACAAGTCTGACTAAGTCCAATGGCAGTTTTTCTGTTTGGATTATAAACACCTGTTAGAAAGAGAAAAGGAGACTGGAAATCTACCAAAATCTCATTACATCAACACTAGTGGCTATGATGCAGCACAGCAGCAGACATTTTATGCAAAAGTGGCAAAAAGGCAGGCACTTCTTACCTCTCAGTTTTTGAGGATCACTGTGAAAGTGATCCTGAAAATTAAGAAACCCAAAATTCTGCCACTTGAAAGCTATTTCCAGTCTCAATGAAATATCACCACCAGTGTTATTAAGTTAATAACAGAGTTTGTATCATTTGTCTCCTTCCCTTTTCTTTACTCCCCCTACTTACACAGCCTGTCTTTCTATATATGAATCAGTTACCCATAAACTCATACAACAGTAATGGAAAAGCAGTGTATCAAGTTATAATCTCCTTTTTTAGTATGATATCATAGTGGACAAACCTGAAGACTGAATGCAGAAGCGATAATTAAACTGTTCACTGAAATACATCAGTTTCCAAGACAATGTAAAAGCTCACTAACATACCGTAGCTGACTGAGCAATACTAAGACAAATATGGGAATGAATAGTTAAAATATTTCCTAGCAAAAAAGTACTTAAAAACAAAGTTTAGTTTTGGTAAAACAAATATTATGGATTAACCCCATCCCTATTAGAGCATAAAATAACTTTCTAAGACAAACTGGCATAGAAAAAAAAAACTAGAGACCAGGTCCAAGATAAAAATACCGCACAAATACAACTGCATTACTCTGCCTTTATAAAGGAGTAAATACTTACGATTTGCCCAAAACAGAAAAATGTTCATAACAAAGGATTTCTTTCAAAACTTTCCACACATATCTTCTGAAGAAATGTGTCATGTTTTTGCAAACTTTTGTAAGCATAGTTTGGAGTCAAAATAAATTGTCATTTTCCCTACCCCCAATGTTTTTAGACAAACTACAAGAACATTTAGTACTCCTTCTGCTTGCTGGCTGATTTACAACAGCAATACATAATTCCAGAAAACTAATTATCATGTTGTAGGGCAAGCAAGAACAGAAAGAAAAGGGAAAAGTATTTTATTAGTAGGAATCAGCAACCGATATAGACAGTCAACCTGCAGCATTAGCTCTTTAAATGCATCTAATTTGGGGAAGATCGCCAATACAGCGCAAACAACCCACTATTTTCGCTATAATCAAAAATGCAACATTCTTGAATCAACTTAGTCACTATTTTATTGCTTCCTACTCAGTTGGACTGCCAATTAAAATTACCATTACCATTCCAGAATCAACTGCTGGCTTCTGTACATTCTCATCAGTGGAAACACACACTCTAATGCCCGTAACAACTGGAGATCAAGTCCCTGTAAGATAGTTCATCTAATATTTGATTGTCTGTGTCAGCATTCCCAAAGGGAGGCCCACAAAGACTGTGAAAGTGAGCCACTCAAGAATTTAACTGTGCTTAAAATGACAAATTTTAAACTGATATTTAAATGACAAATTGCAGTGCTTATTATTTTTGCTACATGGCTTCCATGTCCCACCCACTCAACTGGCTTCTATGAACAAGACCTCAGACAGCCAGAGAGTCACTTCAAGCAAGTCATCTAGGTAAGTGCCATGCATGCAAACATGAGTAAATTGATACACAGATGATAAACACCACTTCCCCATCTCTGGCTCCTCCAGAAAGATACAGAACATCTCGAGCAGCAAGATGTTTTCATACATTTTTCCTGGGAAAAGTTTCACTGCAGCTTAAAGAAAAGTCACTGTGGATTTCACTTGCTAGTCTCATAGCCATTCTTTTCCCTGGGCGTACATCTCCTTCTGTACCAACAGCATTAAAGGCCTTTGAGTTAGCAAACTAGCATCTCCAGCTGAACCAAGGGCTTCACTACAAAGCTGGTAATTCAAGTATTGCCTCCTACTTGGGGGGAGCGGCATTTCAAAGGGGAGAAATATGAGCACAATGGTGCATTTAGCTTGAATCCATTCAGCCCCGTATGCATTGAGGAATTGCTTTCAACAGGACCACACAGACCCAGACAACACCACAAGAGCACATGGAACCTTCACCCTTCAGTGCTGACCCAGAACCCCTCTTTCACCCTCTCTCATCCACATACTCAGGAAAAAAAAAGCCAAACAAAAGGTCTCTCACAATTCACTGTAAAACAAGCAACGACATACCTTATCTTGCTTCCAAGGGCTATTCCTTATAGCCACAGAGAAGCAAACACAGTAACAACAGGCACAGTAACTCAAGTATTTTGCAGTACATCTGCTCTCACTTAAGCAAAGAATCCTAAATACAACAGATAACATGCAAGTGCTCCCCAAGGCACCAAAAATACCAAGTCACAAGAAATACTAAGGGACTGGGCTGACAATAAGGAATCATTAATCCTACTGTATCTACCTGTCAGCAGGAAGCCTTAACACATACATTACTAAAGAGCAACAAAAGCAGATCCTGAGTCACAAAAAAGTTCCACCAAACTTCATTTCACTGAAACACAAGTTACTTTCTGAGATGACAGTCATTTCCCCAAAAATTTATTTACAATTCTCACAAAGCAGCTGATCAACAAAATGTTTTCTTAAACATCTAAGACTATCCACATCATGAAATCCCAGAGCACAGAAGTCTTAGTTGATACTGTAATACAGACAATGGTTCACAAGTCCAGACAGTTATTTGTATCCTCCAGTGAATCAGACAAGATCTGCCCATTCAGAACTGCAACAGTACCTCTAAAACCCACTGCTAAGCTCAGTAGCATCAGAAAATAATCACTATCTGATTTTTCAGCTGAAACAATGGCCCAGTATTTTGTTTTAGTTAACAGAGGAATTGAGCCTTCATGACCAAACCTTGCCAACACAGCCCAGCCAAGAAACCACATCAAACTTGCTAAGAAAATGCAGCAGGCTACAATAAGCAACTGCCTGCAGAGTTCTCAGCTATTTACCGAGTCTCCCAGAAGTGAGACTTAGTCATTTACTGCATCAACTTTCCTCTCACTACAAGTATAAAGAAGTGCTGAGTACTTTAAACCAATTAAAAATTTTGCTATTTTTATACACAGAAATTCAAATATTTTACAATATACATGAATTAACATTCTAATCTCATATCTTCCCCTTTACCAGACAAGTGACTGCAGTGTAATAGCAAAACTAGCTTCCAGATCAACCCCCAAAATACAGAGCCTCTCACACACATTTTTGTGGTATTTGACAGTACCATAACTAATAAAAATTTCCCAAAGCTTGTATCCTAGCTACCTTTTTAATTTTCCTTTCTGCAACTATGAAAGATATTCCTTGTATCAATATTCCTCCCTTCTACAAGTACTTTCGGCACTTTAACAATACCATTTTCCACTTTGTTCTTTTAAAAGATTTTAACACTTGAAAAAGTATTATATAAAGAACACTAAACATGCCAACAGAAACAGCAGCATTCTGCCACAGGAAGTATTCCAAACATTCTAAATATTTTGAAAAGAAAAACAAATCTTCAGTTATCTTTAACATAAACCTGTTTACGTGCCCATACCTCAAATACAGAGCCTCTCACACACATTTTTGTGGTATTTGACAGTACCATAACTAATAAAAATTTCCCAAAGCTTGTATCCTAGCTACCTTTTTAATTTTCCTTTCTGCAACTATGAAAAAGATATTCCGTATCAATATTCCTCCCTTCTACAAGTACTTTCGGCACTTTAACAATACCATTTTCCACTTTGTTCTTTTAAAAGATTTTAACACTTGAAAAAGTATTATATAAAGAACACTAAACATGCCAACAGAAACAGCAGCATTCTGCCACAGGAAGTATTCCAAACATTCTAAATATTTTGAAAAGAAAAACAAATCTTCAGTTATCTTTAACATAAACCTGTTTACGTGCCCATACCTCACAGCAGATTTTATTTGCTGATTATCTTGAGATAATCCCATTCTCTGTAAGATTCTACATTTTTTAAAGGAAGTTAATTTTAGAAAGCTGATGGAAGGAAAACAGTAAAACATCAAATCCATCCATGTTAGATTGGACAAAAACTCTCCACAAGGTAATAAAATTGTTTGTGACTTCTGTATGATCTATTTTACCAACCCCAAATTTTCTCTCAGGAAAGAGCACTAACTCTGAGTGATGTTTGACAAGATAAGAGAAAATTTATCTTTTTGGCTAGTTCCACTGCAAATCATGTAGACTGAAAACCAACTAATCAAAGCACTGCAAGAGAACTGTTTAAATTTCCAGTGAACAGAGGGAGAGAGGGTGCACAAGTCATAAAACTTTCTTCAGTGACTTGAATGAAAACCTGTTCTCTATTTTTCAGGTCCTTAGGTTGCTTCCCCCACCCTGCCTCTTTACACGTCCT
Organism: Aptenodytes forsteri; assembly: GCF_000699145.1. NCBI lineage: Eukaryota > Metazoa > Chordata > Aves > Sphenisciformes > Spheniscidae > Aptenodytes > Aptenodytes forsteri. The sequence goes on from NW_008794003.1 coordinate 484,237, forward strand.
TGTACAAGCTCTGAATCACCATTACTCGAGGTGATCAGCAATTTTTGAACAAACTGGCCTGTATCCCCTTTGTCCATCTACAATGCAGAATAGGGAACTGAGGACTTCTATAAGGAAATAGCCAGAAAAAAAGTTTTATTTGCAAAGGCAAGAAATACAACAAGGTCAGAAATGTGAACTCTGGCCTCTGGCTGTCCTATAGAGAAGGGCTGGATGATTTTGACCTCACACTGAAGCGGACATAGCAGATGACTGCTTAGCATAAAAATAATTTTCTTTAAATATTACCTAAATAGCAAATTGGGTACAAAATCATGAGAAACTAATTGGACTGCAGTACATCTTAAATGTCTGGCATTTATCTGAACCTTTCTCAAGTCGTTGGAATTTCTCTCCTATAAATTGCTTATTGAGCCTTCTAGAAGAGTCAGGGCCTTACCTAGAAATGCAGACACCCTTCTACTCCTTTCTAAAGGAATTAAAAAAAAAAAAAAAGAGAAGGAAAGGCATTTGAAGTATTTATACAAAAGCTTTGTAGGCCACCTTTCAGCCATCATCATGAGACTAATCCCAATGTCATCACAAGAACAAACCAAAGCTGAAATCAAATTTTAAATTTCTAAGTTCAACTCAGCTGAAAGTAATTCTGTTTCTGATAAATGCCACGCTTGAACAGAGACCATACGCCTATTTTAGTACTCTGAACCATACTTCAATGCAAAAGATCTCATTGACTGTTGGCCGTAACAAGCACCAAGAATTCTGTAAACATTTTGCAGTTATGACACACATGCAATATTCTTTAGGAAAAAGATTTTTTCATACAAAATATTTATCATTTATGTATCTTAAGGCAGGTTAAAGCACTACACTTGCTCAGGAAGACTAGCACGGTGACCACTATAATCTCTATCACAGAGCAGCCTCAGCTGTTCATGATGGATTTAACATATCAGTAGCAAGTTTCTCTCAAAATAAACCGGCAAGAACAAGAATTTTACTTCCAGTTTTGCACTCAGGATATCAAACAATTGATTGGGCACAGAAGAAACCAGCACAGGGTACAAAATAGATCCCATAAGCCGTTGGCTGTACTTTTTATTCAGATGTCTTTGGAGGATGGACAATCCTGCAAGCCCTTAATTCAGGGCTTGTAACTGGAATCTCTTTCACAAAGCAGTATTTGCAACACTAGGCCTTTCATCAATATTAAACAGTATCCCATTAGCCTTCAGCACCTGCCTCTTGGAGGAAAAAGAAAAAAAGTATTTTTATGCTCAATTAGGTACAACCTAAGAAAATCTCGAGCTCCTTTCACGTTAAGGAAGTCATCTGTCCTTGCAGATAGCACCACACAGAGCAGCTGATGCCAGAAAACACAAGCTTTAATGGAAATAACAAGTTAGGTTTGTGTCAGTATCAAGTTTGTTAGTCAACATGCACAGCAATAACATAAGAAATCTTAAAACATGTAAAATAAGCCATGCTAGCTTGTTAACTGAGTAGAACACGCTCTCAGCCCACCAGCGTCACACAAGGTATCTGGCAGGGGGATTCACAGCACGGGCCCGTGCGGAACGGGCGCCACCAAGACCATGCCCCGTGGGCCCCACGACGGCGGGGCCTGGTAGCCCACCCCTCAGCGCCGCCGGCGCCCCCCCCAGCCCAGCCCAGCCCAGCCCTGCCGCCGG
>NW_008794003.1:486607-491310 GCF_000699145.1 Aptenodytes forsteri
GGGCAGCGCAGGGCAGGCCCGTGCCGCGCCGGGCTTAAAGGGGCCGCGGCGCCCCGTGGGTCAGCCCGCCGCGGGCCCCGTGGGGTACGCTGCCCCGCATAGCCCGCGCCGTGCAAAGCGGAGCAACTCTGCACCCTCCCTGTGCGGCCTGGGGACGGGTGCCCACCGCACCCCCTGCGCTGTGCAGAGCGGGGCACGCAGGCTGCACCCATGCAGCAGCACTCACGCAGCAGCACTCTGTCCAGTCCTTGCAGGCTGTGACCGGCATGAAATGCTGACTTGTAGCAGCTCGTTACAGGGGCATCTCGCTGTAACACATGGCTCTGCGAGGGAATGACACTCTGGTGTGCCCTAACAGGCTTAACAGCCCTCCCTGCCAGCACAGCGGTACTCCTGCACAGCACTGGTTTGTACCACTGTGGGCACAGCGCACCCCTCACTGCACAGCCTCCTGACATAGCACGGGGCACGCACACACACAGCAGGCCCTTTGTCACACAAAATACAGCTAGAGAGAAACAAAGTGCAGTAACCTGCACTGTGGTGCAATGACAAGGGCCACACCACGGCCCTTGCCCTGCCAAGCAGTGAAACACACACGCATGCACAGTTATGTGCTGCCCACCCCTGACCTACTGAGACAGTGACGCAGGACCTCACACACACCTTGCCACACCACACAGCAACTTGCAGGCACTCCCAAGCACTGTATCTACTCTGCACCATACAGCAACACACAGAGAAACACATCAGCCCAATACAGCAACAGCCCATACCCTTCAACATGTGGTATGGCAAAGCCACACAACCTGCACGATGGGATGTCAGGCTCTGCAGCACTCTCCAGACACACACTACTCTGCAAAGTACATTTTTCTGTACCACACAGTACCAAGTAGTGCCCCTGCATCTTAACTACCACCAGATCACATACAACATAGTGCAAATGCATGAGACTACCCAATACCATTACAATCATAACATCAATCTACACACAGAGGTGTGTACAACTGAAAATCACCACAAGCAAAGCAAAAGTAATCTAAAAATACCTCTAAACACAGCATGACATGGTACAGCACAAGGGGACTGATGCTGCAGTAAAAATAAATAAAAAAAAAAGGCAGTCTACACCCTGTGCTGTATAACATAACCAAATGATAGTACCAGAGAAGTTGCAGTGGAAGGGGGCCAAAACAGCCTAAGTTGGAAGTTGAAGTGACTAGTGAAGTTTTGGGATGAGATGGGGATAGAGCCACGTAAACTCCAGCAAGCAGAAAGTTTATGCTGGTTCCTCAGGAGCAGGCACAGGCTGTGTGGGACTGCTGCAGTGGTAAACAATTCCTCCTTTCCTTTTCAAATCCGGATGTGTCTGCCACCAGCCCGCAGCATTTCAGAGCAAATCTCAGGGAAATAATCTATTAAACCATATATAGAACTGCTTTCCCTGGGTATGTACGTGTGTTTGCATGTGCAAGTGCACAAATGTGCATCCCATATGCTTTGAACCAGAAAAAAATGACTTTTTTTTCCCCTCCAAAGCAAAGAAGCAATGCAAAGGAACAGGAATATTCTGTTTCTTCAGGAAACACCGTGGGTAAGGTAGCACAGCTTGCAGGCCAGAAACACGCCCAGGGCGAGTAGGGCAGTGCCGGATATGCTAGGGGCAGCTGAAAGGTTCCCTGGACTCAGCCCATGTGGCCATCCCAGAACCACTGGTGGGTCCCCGCCGGCTCAGCCCCAAGTCAGCTCACCACTGGCTCCCAGCAGCGGAGCAGGGCCCAACAGTTTCTCATGGGTCAGCGCCACTGTAAAGCATTCATTGCACTAAATCATTATTCCTCCCAACTGCTGGAGGGACCAGCAGGTCAGCTAGGCTACGGAAATGATTCACATAAAAAATAATCAAGGAGGGGAAAAGGGAAGACTTGGTATAACTCCTAGTGATTCCGTAAGCTGAGTTTGTAAGGAGGGAGCAGCAGGGGTACATGGGGCAGTGAGGCAACAGCTCCTCACGCCTTTCTTTGCTCTTGAGAAATGGCAAGGGCGAGCAGTCCCACACAGCAGCCTCAGAGCTGAGTCAGTGGGAGCGGGAGGCAGGAGGAGTTCAAGGCACTCCTCTATCTCAGCTGCTGACTCGCTGGTGGGGAGCCTGGGTCTCTGTGGTTATATGGCTTTGGCTACAGAGTACAGGGGGGTTTGGGTTAATAATTGACTGTGAACATAAAGGCTTCTCTCTCTCTGTTTCTCTCTCCCTTTCCCCCTCTCTGTTTATGAGCAAGGTCTGACACATTCAGGAAAAAATGTGGTATGAATTTTTTTCTCCAGTTCTGAAAAGAGCAGGTGATATGCACTGTAACTGGAGTTGGATGGAGCTTGTTGACAGAGATAGTCTTGTCTTAGACCACCTGATATGTCTGGAAAAAATTAAAACAAGTTTGGCCCCAACTTCGTCCCTGAAGCATAAGCAGTAGGTTTCAAAGTGTTTATGGTTAGACTATAAGTTATTTCAGAAAGGAAGAAAATAAAAGAATTTCTTTAAATGTGCGTGCTAAGTATCTTACAGAAACTGAGACTGTATTTAATTATCACACATCAACAAGGGGGAGGGAGGAAAGCTTGCAGAGGAATCACCAGTGTGTTTACTGTCTGATAGTGTTTGTTTGAAAGTTATGCATGGTATTGCAAATAAGACATTATTGTGTTCTGGGTACACTACACATTTGTTTATGCTGAAACAGTCTGAAAGTCTTTGAAGCCAGCTGGTTACAATTAACACCTACAAACAAAGTTTTACCTGTAACTATCTCTGGGACTTCAGTCTGCACAACTTCCTGAAAAGAAACTCTTTCCTTTATCAGAGAGCTGGCCATGATGTTTTTCTTCTTGGGGTGGGGAGCAAGAAGGACGCAGCACTTTTTTCCAAAAGTAAGTTCCTCCAATGCAGCTAACAGTGTGGCAAGAAAAGCTGCCATATTGGCACAGCTGAGAAGCCAAGTATAGGAGGACCAAGAGTGTTGAACTGGAATACCCATAGAACACTTCTTAAGAAACTACAGCCTGAGTTGCAATAGGGTGAAAGACAGCTGAAGGTAATTTTTACTTATCAGGTCTCTACATCATTTGCTCCTGCATGGGATCATCAGGAATTATGACAAAATAATACTTTCCTAGAAAAAAATATACCCCACGAACCTTTGAGAGCTGAAGCCTTCCAAACCCCAAAGCAGCAGCAGGGTCACATACATCTCTTTTTGTTGGGCACACAAAACTTCTAAGAACCAGGCCATCAATATCATCCTTATGCTCACTTTAAACTTACTTAGAGTAAAATACAACAACTTTTAAAACTGATTAATAATGAGGTCTTGTTTTTACTATAATGTTGTGCTTTGAAGAGAGGCTGCCTGCTTGGTTCTTTTACAGAAATCTAAACCATATTTCATTCTAAGGAGATCATCATCCAGCTAATGCTGTAAGCAGCGTAAACTGGCTTTGCCCCCCAGAGGAGTACTTCTGCTTCCTCCCTGCCCCAGCTGTTTGTTCCCATCCATTCCTGTTCGTGTGCCAGCACGCACAGTTGTAGGTCTGTGCAATGAGATGCTGTGGAAATTAATTTTTTTGCCAGATTAGCTTTCAGCCAAATCAGTTCTGCAGAAACCAGAAAATCAGGAGAAATCAGAACTCAGTTCCGTAATGCGGTTTAAAGCCTGTGCTGGCCCAAGGGAGGGCATGGCACAGCAAGACGGCAGCCTTTTTCTTTTGGTTTACACCGGCTTACAGTGCTTGGCAGGCAGCCTCATTATAAGTTTCAGACATAAATACATATACATATCCATGCGATAATATTCATAACATTCAAGTATCAGTTTCATGAGAGGGGATGAGCAGATTTAACAGCTCATTGTTGCTGAAGGTTACTACTGTTGTCTTCCTCCCCTCCCATCACCCTTTCCCACCTGATGCTTCCTGGATATCTCCATGAGCCATTTCAGTTCATCAGTCTGGTAGAAAACTAACGCAGAAAAAAGGAAAGGATTGTTTTCTGCTTTGTTGGCAAGCTAAGGCTGCTCAGCTAAGGGTCTGACAAATCCCAGAGCAGTCTGGAGAGCTAGAGCAGGGCCACGTGGCTGGGAGCAGGAAGGGGAGTGGACAAGACCTCCACTTTCATAGAATCATAGAATCACAGAATCATTTAGGTGGGAAAAGACCCTTAAGATCATCAGGTCCAACCATTAACCTAGCACTGCCAAGTCCACCACTAAACCATGTCCCTAAGCACCACATCTACATGTCTTTTAAATACTTCCAGGGATGGGGACTCAACCACTTCCCTGGGCAACCTGTTCCAATGCTTGACAACCCTTTTGGTGAAGAAATTTCTCCTAATATCCAATCTAAACCTTCCCTGGTGCAACTTGAGGCTGTTTCCTCTCATCCTATCACTTGTTACTTGGGAGAAGAGACTGACACCCACCTCGCTACAACCTCCTTTCAGGTAGTTGTAGAGAGCGATGAGGTCTCCCCTCAGCCTCCTTCTCTCCAGGCTAAACAACCCCAGTTCCCTCAGCTGCTCCTCATAAGACTTGTTCTCCAGACCCTTCACCAGCTTCGTTGCCCTTCTCTGGGCACGCTCCAGCACCTCAATGTCCTTCTTGTAGTGAGGGGCCCAAAACTGAACACAGGATTCGAGGTGCGGCCTC
>NW_008794003.1:491712-528748 GCF_000699145.1 Aptenodytes forsteri
CTTCCTACCCTCGAGCAGATCAACACTCCCACCCAACTTGGTGTCATCTGCAAACTTACTGAGGGTGCACTCGATCCCCTCATCCAGATCATTGATAAAGATACTAAACAGAACTGGCCACAATACTGAGCCCATCAACCACAATAAGCTGTTGTATTAGCACATTTGCCCAAATGACTGCTTAGCATATCTACTGCACTTTTCATGTGTGCAAGGCATTCCCTCTGGCTCCTCTCCACACAGGCTGCAGGCTGTCAGGACCATCCACTCAGCTCCCGAGCTGCTGAGCACCAAATCAGAAACTCTGCAGCCCCAACACCAGGTGCTGACCAGGTATAAGCTCACTTTATACCATCATCATCACTTGTGCTAGATCAGTCCTCCACATAAAAGCATAGGGTTTCCATCTCATTTGTGCTGTTTTATAGGACAGCAGTGTGGTCACATCTCCATGCCTTACCTAGGTAAGTGCCTTACCAAGCAGTACCTTGGTACTGCTAGGAGTCTCCTGCTGTACAGATACTGTACCAGTAATGCAGCCCCACTAGCATCCCTGCCCTCCCTCCTGCCCTTTCCCACAGTGGTATCACATTAGCACAGCGCCAGCCAGAGGACTAGAATTTAAGACTTCTGAATTCATATTTTTCTAAGCTGAACGGCTCTTACAGTTTCTCTGTTATAACTGGAAATTGCAATAAGGATAATCAGTACTTTGCTTTTATATCTATGAGGCTTTATCTAAAGATCCCAAAACAGTCAGCAAATGTCAGTGAAGATTCACAAGTATTGTGCCAGCAGACATGGACTGGTTAAGCAACTTGCCTAAAAACACAAAGGAATTTTTCCTAGTTTTACTGCTAACAAGACAACACAAGTTTTGACCTTTAATTTTTGGCTCTGAGCAGTGCCTCCTTCCTACACTATCACCCGTTAGGCATTTAACTATTTGACATCAGTAGCCGGGGCTGCCAAAGAAGATGCTCTTAGAGCACTATTGGCTCAGCCTCTTTTCTACCATTAATAAACACAGTCAATCTGAGTTCAGGTACATTCTGAAAGTCCTAAAAGAGCATTAAGAGGTTATTATTACAGGTATGTTTTGTTCCTGGACTTCAGACTGGAATGGATTTGGGGATAAAGTTGAACTAGATGCAAAGAAAAGAAAAGCCTTTGTCATTTAAATCAATCTCATAATCCCTGGGGATCTGATTTATGATTTTTCAAACTCTTTTTCTGTTAACAGAGTAAAATATATTTGTTTGCTACTTACTGAATGTTGTTACCAGTAAACCCTTCAATTACTAAAGGCAAAAAAGGTCATAGTTCCCACTGCTTATATTTTGCATTTCTCCCAGCTTGGATAATGAAAATCAATAACACCACTTTCACTGCCAAGTCTCAGTGGTACAATGTTGGTGAATAAAGGGAAAGCAAACTAACAAACATTCTTGGGAACTGCAGTAGAATTTTTAAAAATATAATATGAAAAAATCTGTTTACAATGTATATAAAATCACATTCTTGCAGAAGTTTGATTTGAACCTAATTTAAAGTTGAAATAATAAATAAAGGAATCGTGAGATAGACTTGCAAAGCAAGATGATTCTCAGTTTCCATTCATGATGCCACCCTTACTTCACCTTGGATCTTCTTTCTGCTCATATAACTCTATTGATTTAGCTCAACAAAGACTTTTTTTTAATATCTATGTTCTATAAGGATCTGAAAGAAGAGTGTGCTTGAACAGCCAGTACTATACTCCCTGTAATATCAAAATACAAGTGTGGAACCAGATGGGAGAAATCCAGTTTCAGTTATTCTAGGTGGAATCACATCTCGCCTTCCCCCTCCAGGTGAGCAGGGTCCCTTCTCCTCTCTGCCGTTCCAGGAAAGGTAAGGGAGGGCTGGCAGAGCCCCCTCGTCAGCTGGGGCAGCCAGCCTGGCTGTACCAACCTATGCAGTAACAACACATGCACCCTTCCAGGTTCTACTGGTACCAGGTATACCTGTCAATATATGCATGCCTGTAAAAGAAAAGGCTGAGTGCACAAGAGCTGAACACTGAGGGCCAAACCCCACCCTGCAGTGTGGAAAGGAATGTTTTGCTCACAATCGGATAATGATTTGTTTACAGTTAATTAAGCATAAGAGCTGTTGATAATAAGCTCTGTTTACAGTGTGGGCAGGAGATGGCTCTGTCTAAACAGGTCCAAAAGATATTAACAGTCTTAAAAGTTTGGCAGGTGCAGAAATTAGTCCCTCAAAAAAACCAAAGGTATGTTCAGAGAAATCCAGAGGGGAAAGGAAAACCTAAACAGAGCCGCAGGGGAGATTTGTGTATAAAAGTTACATGTTTAAAGATTTCTTTAAAATGGTCCTCAGCCACAAAGTTATGTAAACACCCTAGTGGTACAATCGCTAGGACTTACAGAAAGAGAAAGAAAGAAAAGCCTTTTGAAGGTAGCTTAAAAGCATAGGTGGATATAATCTCAGATTTCTTTTTTATTTCTGTTCACATGTCTCAAAAAAATCTTACTGTTGTTTTCACTTAGAATGCTAAAGTCTGCTTCACTCCTATCTCAACCTCATTTTGTATGAAGGGTGATTTTGTGGTCCATGACCAACACTAAGGTCCCATTTATCACTTTGTTAGAGTTTCGCTCTTTGTTCCATCTGTGGTGAACCTTGGTCAGGATCAACTCCCGTGCCAGGATAGCAAGATGTTTCCCCGGGACATCCAGGAAGGGAATGAGGTGCCCTTCTGCTCTGCAACAGCATGGAAAGATGCAGCACTTAGTGGAAGAGATGTCTTGTGTTAGCGAATGTTACCAGGCAGTGAGATGGTAGAGAGCCTGCCCAGCCCTGGGCTCTCCCTGATTCTCCATAGTAAGGCTAAACTACGAACTGGAGGTTTCTTTATTAACTCTGTGATAAGTCGGCTGTGTAGTATCACCTGGGATTTGTTCTGAGCCACCCCTCCATGATGATCTTGCTCATCTCCAGGTAGCTCAATGTACAAACAGGGTGTATGGTAAATTGAGGTTATGCAGAAGCACATAGGCTGCCCTGAAAATCAGTCAGGCTTAACTTTTTCCTCACTGGGATTTTTGGACAAAAATCTCTAGCAGTTGTACATGAGGAATTCTCCTCTTGAGCTAGAGAGGAAAATGAAGGTCCTGCCCTTTTACTACACCACTGACTGAGGAGATTCAGGTTAAGATCCTGGGGTCTGTCAAATTAGTTCTGATACAGAGCATTGTGTGTTAAATATATATTTTAGAGCCCGTGTCCATGGGATGCTCTCATGCCACGTTACAGTTTTGCAGTGGTGATTTGCCCTCCTGACCATGAGGCCAGACACTGTCACTCTTCCTCAGGAGACTGCTGCTAGCTCCTGAAGATAGCCTGCAGCTGCTGCACAGCAAAGCGCTACATTTGCTTACAGATCTGAGCAACTGGGATGTTACACTGACTCTCTGGTTTTCCCACCCTAAAACTACTCTGTAGCAATGCAATTTATTCATCTCTCCTTGCTCAAAGCTGTGCCTAAAGGCACAATATGGCCTTTGATTATCTGAGAGAAAAAAACAAGTTTTCAAGGGCCACCACTGGTTTCTATTTAATAGTATGTCATTTCCAGATTCTGTTTACTTCCAGCTTTCAGCACTGATTTCTTTTACTTTGGGTTTCATTAGTTCTGTTTGCAGCCATTGTTTGTGGCTGCTGACAGCAACATCTATATTTGCTGTAACCTGGCCAGTATATATAATTTTAATTAATGCATGTGATTTTAAAATGTCTATTTTAGCACAAAAACCATGAAAAGACCATTTACATCAGAGCTGAAGGTCCAGGTTTTTAAAAAGATTCTCACCAATTCTCAGTTTTCTGTTTACTTTCTTTTGCCTTCTCCCTTTCTTCCTTCCAGGCTATTTTATACTGTCCAGTAATATGAGCTACAGATGCTAAAAGTTTTTACCTATTCATTCCCCAAAGATGAAGGGTTTGTTCTAAACGTGGAAAAGCTGTGGGCTCCCAGGCCAGAGCAGCCTGGGGGAAACTCAAAGAGAGAGAGGAAATTTTGGTCCCTGAGATCACAAATCAATCTCTCTAGCAACACGGCAGGGAGGAGAGAGGGCTCAGTGGAAAGAGATGCTGTGCCTGCTGCCAGCTACATTACCTTCAGCAGCTGAAGGAGGAGGGTGTATAAGTGGCTGTTCCCCTCCCTTGACCGCGAAGGGTTTACTTAAAATGGATGCCAGAAGGAGGATTAGAGCACAGCCCTCCTCCTCTCCTTTGTTTAGGAGGAGGAAGAGAGCATGAACCCTTGGCTACTGGAGTCTGGGCTCACCTAGTAGTCCCAGTCTACTTTTATTTGCCTTCCCCTCGTACTTTGCCATTGCTAAAGGATTGCTTGATTTTCCAGGAATGGCATTGTGCTTTGCAGGAATATCAGAGTCTCTAGACTGCTCCATAAATTGTACTTTGCTTATGTAGATGGTGTCTACAAAGCTATCTGGGTCAGTCATGCTAAGCACTCTGCCTTTCCTTTAATGTTTTACCACAGACGCTCCCTCACATGATCCTTTTTCCAGATGGCCCCTAATCCTTGTACATATCCAAAATCCTCCAGCTATGATTTCTCGATCTCCTCAATGACAGATATTTTTCTTTAGCGTATACAGTACATAGTGTGCTTTCTGCTTCTACAGCACTTCACAGTATTTCCCAACAGTATTTCAAAATCTTCATTCTTTTCCACTGTATTCCAGCTTTCACACCTAAGGCAACGGCTGAACACCAGTGAGACAAACCAATGGCATATCAGTCTGACTTGTGGCAACTGATACACACCTTTCCTTCCAAGAAGCAATTCATTCATGCACATGTTTTCTCCTGATGTTTCTGGAGTAATCCCAAATTCATTGAAGGGGAAATCTAAACAACAGCAATGTTCTCACTCTCTACTGTCATAATCAGCTTCTGCTGATGAAGCCTCAGCTTCCCATTCACCATTTTTCTTCCCCCCTACCCCCGCTTTTTTTTTTACCCCAGTGCAGAACTCCTACAGCCCAAGCTCTCCCAATCCCTTCACAACCAAGTATGGAAAGGGTGGCCTCCATGCATCAACAGGGATTTGAGCTGCCTCTGGAGTGTGGGAATCTACTTCCTCTGGCTCCAGCTGGGCCACGGTAACCAGCACGGACATGTCTTTCTGACTCTGCAGTGCAGTACTCTCCTCTGAGCTCCTCACCCTCAGCTGGGGTCCCAGTTGAGGTGGCAGCCTATTATCATTAGGATGAGTAATAAAACAAGTGCTACTGAGATAGTTGGTGCTCTCAGGGCTGGTTTTGGACAGAACATGGCCAGTAGGCAGAAAAGGCCTTTTCCAGCCATCATATTCAGTGTTTTGAATAACAGATTAACCTTCCTATTAAAATTTTTCCCTGATTTTCTCCAGGGCTGGGATTTGGCCCTGATCATGTACAACTACTCAGCATTCTGGCTGCAAAGTGTATTTTGTTGCTATTTGTGTGGTATCCAATATCCTGTCTTTTGTATTCTCACCTCCTTCCCCTTTCTTTCCAGGGTGCCCAATAATGTATTCTCCTAACAAGTGTATAATTATTTAGTTATTGCACTGTTTTATGATTGCATTGTTGGTAATTGCTCAATATTGCAAGTGATTTATTAGTAATTGCGGAGTCTTTCAGATCTGTCTTCAGTAGGAGAACAAATAGCACCTTGCATCAATAGACATCAAAGTCTTCAAGAGGGATTTTTCTTTAATGATCTTTTTTAAACTATCTTTCCTACTGCAGCCCTGAGGGACGGAGTTTTTTTCTCTCTTTAAACAATAGCTTGAAGTTTCACTCCTGCCCTGCAGTGGAAAAATACATTACATCAGTCTCTGAATAGGGTTTTATTCTGTAGTCCAGCTATCATCTTCTTGTAGTTTCATCTACTTCTAATGGGATTTTACTCTGTTGATATATATTCAGACTGCATAACTCCTCAGCCACTGAAATTCTTCTTAGAGCTTTTTGACAATAATTAAACTGCAAGAGGTTTTCAGATATCCCTGTCATTTAGGCCTTCCCATACTGACTTCAGTGGGGATTCACAGGTGGAACAGATGAGAATTCAACTTCCCTCTCATTAATATATGCCTTCTGGTCACACCTTGCCAGCCTTTGTGTAAAACCCTCAGTCATTTTATCACACCCTTCCTCCTAAGGGATTTCTCAGTTTTCCACCAGCTACAGCAACAAGCTCAGGCCGCCTAAGATTGGGTGTGTGGCAAACAGGAAAAGAATTTCCAGCTCCTCTCTGAGTGCCTGGCGCTGTGCTCCGAGTTTCCTCTGCCTGCCACTTACTGCTGCGGCTTCTCCCTGCCACTAGTGCCTGCTGGGAACCCAGCTCTGACTTTCCCCGTGTGAACACAGAGCTAGCAGGCGAGACAAACTCTCTCATCTGCTCAACAGTTTACACTCAGCCTCTCCTTAGTTACATCCACCCTAACCCTACCTCCCCCTCTCCCAAGCCTTTCAGCATGAGCTGGCAGCTGGTACAGACAACGGTGAAGAGGCCACCCAAGCCAGCCACATCCCTGAACAGCCATGTGTTTTATGGAAGATGTGAGGAGCGCAGGGACACCCAGTAATGTCCCATCTGCAGTGGTTATGCCATGCTTAATGGACATGCAATGCCCAGGGTGTGATTTAAACCTGCAACACAGACTCCTGGCCATGCAGGGAAGAATACTATTTTGAAGGGCCCGAGCTGGACAGAAGAAATTAACCCTTCACTAATTGGATGGCTGTGCAGCAGTACTATATTTCTCCTGATTAGTAAGTGTGGTTGGCCTCAGCAAAGCACGTAAGCACGGGGCTGGACAAAAAGGGAGAAACCTCAGCCATGTCTGGTAGGTACCTGAGGACTTTTTGGGACTTAAATAAACAGTTCACTTTTCTGACCTATTGGGCACCAGTCCATAGCCTGACATCTATCTGTAGCTGCACATTAAGGGCTTTCTTGAGTTATTGCACCCATAGGACTAGCAAGTACCTAATACACCAGCTACATAATCCCACAGCTGTAAATAAATAGATCCAAGACATAAATACTTCTACCGACAGCTTTCCCCCTTGTCCAGTAACAAACTGATCTTTCCTTCACTAGGGAAGAAAATCGTTTCCTACTGAAGTCACTGGCTTCAAATGGGAACCGGGTTTGTCATGGACTCTTCCAAAACTTCCTTTGCAGACGTTCCCACGCTGCTGACTCACCACGTGTCTGCCAGCGACAAACCTGCCCTAAGTCAGCTTCTGCAAGGCTTAAGGCAGCCAGCCCAAGCGCTGTCGCACAACAGAGGAGGCAAGGGACCAAAACCAGACACTTGGGAAGAGAGGGGGAAAAAAAAGAAAATAGAACAATACTCCACAAAGTAAACCTACCGTCCATTTTATTAAATGTTATATTTGAGGCAAACAAAATTTTACCTGTGCTATCATTTAATCAGGATGAGAAAGGAGAATCTGAAATTTGGGGGTAAAGTGCAAGTAATGTTCTTGTTAGCTACATGCAAAGCCAAAGGGATTTTCAGAAAATAAACCAAGATTGTATCTGTTTAGACAACGTTAAGTATTTACCAAGTGCTAGATCTGTTTAAAAAACAGAAAAAACACCCCTTATGGTTCTAGTCAATGCAAAGCTAATGCCAGAGGCCATAATATTGATATTTAAAATAAGACACACTGTTTAATAATAAATAATATTTTTCAGCTGTAATTATTCTGCCCCAACATGTTTACACATATTGCAGAGATCAATAAGGATCAAAAATAAAATCTTACACATGATTTGCTTTTATTATATTTAAGCAGTAATTAAGGGACATGGCAATTTAAGCAAATCTTGTTTAGTGTTATCCATTAACATCCTTAGCTTCTCTTCTTTAATCTCACACGGGAGGAACCTGGTTTTCAGAAACCTCAAAGCCAGCTACCCTGGCCAAAGTTTGGGCAGCACCAGTGCATATCTGCCACTTCCCCAAAGTACCTAGATTTGTTTTTCCTGGAGGCTTGAAAATCTCAGTGATTTCTCCCTGTGATGAGAACATTACCCTGAAAAACTCAGCAGTTAAAGCCTACACACACTATCCTTTGCTGTTATCTGTGCACATATTTGCAAACACAGAGGGAAAGTTTTCATGTTGGCATTAAGAACAGCTTCTCACCCCTGCAGAATTTGTATTAAATGGATGGCAAAATGCTCTTTTTGCCCTCTGCTAGGCTTTGGGAATGAAATACACCCACTAATTCCATAAGGAAAAAAGCAAACAAACAAACAAACACATGCTGATTTCTTTTGCTTGCTGTTTCAACAGCTTATTCGTATTTTTAAAAATAGATTATGATCTGGTCATACTGATTTTGTTTGTATTTGGATTCATCATTAAATAACTTTGAACACTGAATAATCATTATTAATACTATGAAATAATGTTATTGGTGTTTTCAATTAATGCAACAAAGCGTGAAATTTCTTATTTTTACTGTAACTGGCCCATGAAATCTTTCACGCTTTCTCCGTGATTTCTATAGTATGGATTTTTCATTATAAGGTTAACAGTTAGTTTTTCATCTGTTTCCACACAGTTTCCTGCAGCAGTTACAATTTTGGCCCTGAAGTTAATTTTATGATCACATGAAAGTCTGTTCCTGCAAGGTCTGGGTGCTTTTGGCAAGGGGCTGAACGTCTCCCTGCTTTGCAGGAGGATTAGGGCTTTTACAAGGTACTGTAGAATCTAGGAGTAATTTGGGGAGAAGTTTTAATGGTGTTTTGTGGTAGCTCCAAAGGAAGGCATCCCAGCACCGCTGGTGGGCAGGGGCTGGTAGGAGCTGACAGAGAAGGGTGCGGCCAAGAGCTGCCGCTGCCTTTGCAATGCCCCACTGGTACTCAAAGAGCCCCCGCACCCCGGGTTTTGAATCAAAGCTGCTTCTTCCAGCAGCCAAATTACCTTCTTATCACTCTGCCCCCCAGTTTGATTTCCCAGTCCATGAAGGCAAAGTATGAGATGGGCCCTGGGCCACAGGCAGGTCAGGTCTGAGGCCGTGATGCCTGCACCGTCCACATCCGCAGCACACAGCCACAAAGGTTTCATCCCAGGTAGCGAGAGGGGTACGTGCCTGACCGTCGACACCCCCTGCCTCCTCTCCTCAGCACGGCTAAAATCTCACAGCCTCCCAGCTCCCAGGCTGTCTCTGCAATGCTTGTAATTAGAAACATCTTTTAGCTTCAAAACTGAATCCGGCAGGGTGGAAACCACTGGCAGAGACAAACAGAGACAAACCCTCTGTTGCCATTTCGAGAGTCAGGAACACCCTCCAGCCAAGAGCGAGCTTCTCCAGCAGCCTCCAGCCAGCTGCAGGGCTCAGGTAATGATTTGCATTCGTGTGAGTGCAGCAAGGACGGGAGTTAAGGCAGCAGAGACACAAGTGGGGCTTTCTGCACTTCCCCCCACAGGACTTTAAGGAGGGTGACTTGGTTTTGTTTGAACTTTCCAAGCTGACAGCAAGAGATCAGCTTGGGAGAGCCCCAAAGCATGGAAAATTCCAGCTCTGTTTGCAGTTTTATTCAAGTTCAGGCTGTTTGGGAGCACGGGATTCTTTTTTCACTGAAAATTTTGCAACTTCAGTTACAACAGCTGTTACCAGGCAACCGACATAAATGAGAAGTTTGAGCCAATGGAGTAGACAGTTTATTCAAGTTGCTTGGTGCCCAAATACCATAATCATGAGAACAGCGTTAGATGGATAAATAAATAGTACAGGAGGGGCAAGGAGTCAGAGCGAGGAATGGGTAAAACAAAGCAAGCCTGACTGCAAGAGGTGATACAAGGTAGGAAACCGAAAGCTCGTGTATAACATAGCAGGAACAGGAAGGGCAGGAGACATGGAGGTCAGAAAGCAGAAAAAAAACTTGGCAAGGAATGAGAGACGGGAGAACCTGCTAAGCCAAGCTGTGTATAGCACCCTGGGGCAATGGTCCTTTGTCCCAGCTTTCTCCTCTGTTTTCCCCCTGCTTTTCTGAGACAGCAGCACTGCAAATGTGTTCAAATCTGCTGTGAGAAACTTTATCTGGAGCATATAACAAGGGCAATGGATATTAGAGCTGAAGCCTTGCCCTGCTGTCATGACCAATGTGGTACATATTGCCCATTACCTGATGTTGGAGCAGCTGCAATGCTGCAGAGACCCCTCTCCCAGCCATTTTCCTCAGGATTGGGATGTCATGTTGCCTGATGGCTGTGGTGAGAATGGTGTGATGGGAGAAACACTTAGGGTTACAGCTATGGGATGGACATATCAGAGGCAGTACAATTTAATATTTGAGGACACCGCTACTTGAACACTGTGTCATGCTTTGGATGCCCACACTTCAAAATGGCTGTTAAAAACTGTAGAGACTTTAGAAGAGAGCCCAGAAGAACTTCTGCAATACAAAACCTGCATTGTAGGCAGAGACCACCTAAACTCATTACACTGAAGAGGCTGGACCGTGGTGGTCTAGCACCTATGTGGCAAAGACATAGAAGAAGCAGCTCTTTAATTGAGCTGGAAAAAAGTATAACAGGATCCAGTGGGCAGAAGCGTCATACCATGTTACCCATGAAATACCAATAAAATAAAATAATGATTCCTCCATTAAACTTCAGCTCTCCTAATGGAATACATTACAGTAACGTCAGTTTTGTATAAGAAACCCGTAGGTGTCGTATTAGGAGGTTTCTCACGCGGTGCATCACCATAGGGAGTACACTTCAGAGACTGATGACATTATTTAATTATGCCAATGTGTCACTGTGTTCTCCGAATTTCCTGAACAGGGTATTAATGCTCTGCCTCCCTGCATAGGAAGTTATGCATGGGAAACGGCACAGTTCAGAGCACAAGGACAACTGCAAACAAACATTTTTAGCAGTGCTGCATAGAAGAAAGATGTTGATGAGCAGTGATTAAGCACACAAACAGTCAGAATGTAATGATTAGAGATTTAGAAGCAATACATAAAAAGAACAAAAAGAGACATTTTATATTTTGGGCGCTACAAAATGTGATAGACAAAGAACTTATCTATGATATTTTTTCAGGTTTTTAATGTCTGCTGCAACAACTGAAACATGCTGTGGAAGTGGTTTAGGTTTTTCTAATTTATCTGACAATTTTACAGGGAAAAATGTTTTTTTAGTCATGAAGATTTTTGAGGTAATCATGTAATGCCAGTCAGATAATTTATGGTCCTTTGAATTTTTTGTTGAAATTTGAATTGACTCAGCTGGATTTGTAATACAATATTTTGAATAATTTAAAAACACCCACTTGAAGATTTTAAATTAGGCTACTCTCTTTTTATAATGAATTTCTGGATTAATGGCTGACACACTACAAGCTTTAACAGACTTCTTAGTGCTTTTCCTCATAGGATGCTCTGTTCTCAAGAGATCCTTGGAAAGAAGGGCTTAACCACAAAGTTGTCCTGACATACATGGGTTGTGAACAATTTGGGGCCTGAAGCCTAGAGAGTCTCTGAAAGAAAGGTACTACTACCAATTTGATATTTTTATTGAAGTTACTAAAGAAAACCATGCCAGAAAAGTAGTACTGGTCAGCACTATGCAGTCTCAAGAGCTGTAACCTCATTGTTAAGTTTTGAAGGGAAATTTCTATTCAGATATGTCCATTTCCATAGCAGAGAGTTCAGTGCTGTAATCATCTGCCCCATCTGCGCTCCCTTCGGATCCATTATAGCATTTAGAACCATGTCTTCTTTTATTACTTCTTGCATTTCCGTTAGAGGCAAAAGCTTATGAAACCACAGGGATAGCTTTGAAAATGAAGTATTCTTTTGCAATTGATGGTATATAGTATTCCTGATCCAGTGGGTATATTTGAAATATTGTCAGGTTACTTTCTTTCCTTAAGTTAGTCACAGTTTTATGGTCCTAACCTCACAGCTAACGTAAACTTCTCCCTTGTTGGCTGGCAAGCTCAACTTAAGATAAAACTGCGAATGGGCAAAACTGAATCTCATGATATTTAATACCATGCATAAAGCCCAGCAGATGGAGTCAACTTACACACAAACATTTCAGTTTTTATTAAAGAAACAAGCAAGCAAGTCCTGCAAGTATTAGGGCCAGAGAATTCTTAAGTCATATGTTTTTACTGTGACTTAAAGGCTCAGAATCCAAAAGAACATATTTCCTTTTTTTAATTTGTATTTTAGGACATTTTCCATTTCTGAGGATCATCTTGGTCAGCTTCAGAGTTGTAGCACTCTTTTGCTTGGCTGGGGGCTCTCTGGCTTGCTTTTTTTTCTTTTTAACTTGTGCATTCGTTTCAAGAGTCTTCATTTCAAGAAAATCAGACAAAATAATGAGTTACTATAGTATAGTAAGTGGAGATTTATAAATAAACTGATCTATTTATGCATGCCTAGATGACAGCTAAAGGCTTTGCTGAGGAACAGCGTAAAGGAACAACACCAGCAGCAGTGCACTTCCATCTGCCTCCTCTCTGCCAATAGTTGGAATCAACCTGTGCTAAGCTACACGGCCCTTCTCACCCTTCTTCAGCTTTGGTCCTAGAGTAAAAGTCAGTGAGAGTCACTTTTCTTTCACTGTAATGTAAATAAGGCTCAGTTCATCAGAAACGAAGCAAAACCTATCACCCACTTTCCACCAACCCTGTGTAGAACTAGTAGTTCCCAGAAGGGCTGCATCTATAAAGGACACTGCTCCTGTGGGCAAGGACCCTTCCATCTCTGCTCTCCTGGCCTTGCCTGGCTCTCCTGCCTTAACGCTAAACAGCACAGGCCCCGGGCCTGATCTTCCTACAGGCTTTGCTCTAGCCAAGTTCTCATTAGCTTCAGCAAGGACATCAGAAACTGCCCTGCTGTAACAAAAATCAGCAGCTTTGTTTTTAGAGGCTTCTTGACTTTGAAGCTAATTGTTGCAACTCTGTTTCCCCTCCATAGCACACTCCGGTTTAAAAGAAAGAAAGGCAGGCTGCCTCAGAAAACCATGTGTTATTGACCTCAGTGCTGTCTGCATGGTCTCTCTGTTCATGGCCGTACAGCGTTACTTCAGCAGAGAGAGAGCCCAGGCCCACTGTGCGAGGTGGTAACCAGCCACGGTAAGGGCTGTGACTGAACTCTGCCTGCACTCCCACCTTGCCAGATGAACCACATTTGCACATGTTGTTTTCCTGTCTGTTTGCATACAGATGAGAGTACAGCATCTAAGCGTGAGCCCAGCACAATTAGCATTTATACAAATTCAGCGCCTCTCTCTGCTTCCGTCTGTGGGGCATGCTTCCAGGCTCCCTCAGAGCCAACCAATGAAGCAGTCCATGAGTAAAAAAGATTGCTCATGTGCCCATTTCTACAGATGTGGGAACGGGATGTGTATGCCCCAGGGTCACACTGAAACTTCTGAGGAACAACTAGTAATGCATCCCACACCCAACTGACACCCACAGGCTTAGCCAAAAGAAGAACTTTCTTTGGTGCACTGATGGATTTTCTGCTTTTTGGAGAGCTCCATGCAAGTGCAGCAATCCTTTTCCAAAATCAGCCTTGGTTCTGCACCCTCTGCACTGCGACATGCTTACACCGCTCTGAAAGGCTGACAGCGCTTGTCCTGTGTTTCCCCAAAGATTAGAATGTCATCACTTGTGGTTAAGAGCTTTGGCGACATGTTGAATTACTTTTCTGATATTATCTTTACATTTTTCAAGAGCTTAGCATATTCCAAACATTAATCTTCTGTGCTGTCTTGAGGCAACATGACCAGAAAATGTTTTGTCAGCTAAGGTTGTGACAAAAATGCCAGACATTACTTAAAAAATAAATAAATAAAAAGGAATCACCCCCTCTAAAAATCTTGCTTGCCATATACGTTTGATGAACCTGTTAGTTCAGCCACAACACTTTGCAGTCTTTACAGACATCTAGCAGAAGCCATTGCAGTCTAAGCACCAGACCATTTGCAGAAGTGACTCATTCTCACTGAATCAGGGCATCTATGGTAAATCTACGAAGATAGACACATGAAACACAGTTTCCAAAGAACCCTCCTGTGCAGGTTGTCCTGTCTTACAATACACAGGGGTTAGCTTTCAGGAGCAGGGAGCACTCCAGAAGGACTGATGGCAGTGGTGGGTCCTCAGCATCTCTGAAATTCAGGCCCCACCTTGCTGCTGCCTACCCGATATGGGCTCAAGCAGCCACCGCTCTGCAGAGCACCTCTAAGAGCAGTGCCAGGTCAGCGACAGCTGGACTGGCAAGGGGACCACCCCACACAGCAAAGGCAGGAGATGAGATGGTGAGCATGTATTAACTGAAACCACCCTGCGTCTCAGCTCCTGTTTGGAGCTGCAGCACTGGTAACAGAGTGGTAGGCACCCAAAAGATTTCACAGCTTGTATTCCTGGGGCAATAGGCTCTTACAGGGAGACAGCAGAAAGTGAGGACTTCTTAAATTACCCCAGTATAACTGCCAGGCCAGGCCTCAGCAGGAGTGACCCAAACGTGCATTTTGCTCCCACTGTGTTTACTGCTTCATCTATCAACAGAGATATTGACAGTTCCTAAATCCTTCACACCGAGGACAGCAAATATGGGGCATATGCTCAGTGAAGCAGAAAGAAGCAATCCTGAAGATTAACAGCCAAATCTGGCAGTCCTTCAACACCCATACTCTATCAAAACTCCCATCAAAATCAATACAGGTTTTAAATGGGAACTCAATCATACTATTGCTCAGAGTAAGAGGGCAGCTTACTATCACACTCCTGGAGCAGACAGGAGTTGCTGTAAAGGCCCTGATGCCAGTTATTACCTAGAGGTGTGAAGCTCATGCATGTCAAACTCTTGTGCGTGCACACTCAGCCCTACACTGGCCTCCTGCAGAATAAAAGCTCGGTATCATAAGCCTATGTGCTTACAGGCTTGTCCCAAGGGACAGAGTGTGGGAACCATCCCTTTTGCCTCTCTTGGGTGTAAGACGTAAGACTTTGTTTGATATAGCTGTACCAGTTGGGTTTGCCCATGCTCACAAACAAAAAGAGGATGTAGCAATGCCTGGGTGCAGCTTTTCCCACTATGCTACTACCTGCAGTCCAGGAAAGTGATGCTCAAGACTGACGGGGCTTCGTGCTTCCCAGTGCATCCATGCAAAGCACCATGTGATCTAGTTCCAAGGAAGGAAATGCAGGATCAAGGCCCTACTCCCTTCCCTATGCTTCACAGGTCATTTTCCACACATTTCCTCGGGTGAGATGGATTTCCTCTGAACGGCATGTAACAAAATGCTCTATTCAGAGACTGTGTTAATGCACAGTGAATGGGGGTTACCATTGTAGACAGTGATTGCCACAGAAATGGTCACAAAAGCAGCATTTCAGTGGGAAAAGAAAGACTCGTTGCAGAACAAGCCCAAGGAGATCAGTGCAGTCAGCACAGAAGATCCTGCAGCCTCACCTAGTGAGAAGGGAAAAGCTACAGCATTTTTCCAGAGATGCACACCAGAATCTCATATCCCTACTCCTCTAAATCACTTGGGTAAGAAACTGTTAATTTAATATCCAAAGTTTTGGGTTAGAACAATGTAATTCAGTGGAGAATAGCTGGCTTGGGAGATAATCCCTGTGAGTGAAGTGCAATTGCAGGGTGGAATTTCCAATAAGAAAATGATTTGTGCAATTTTGCTAGTATGACATTCAAACCTGAAGTAACCCAGACAATGTCAGGTGTTAAGCCAAATGCAGGGGTGTTTTCACTTAAACCTTGACTCTGAACACCTCCTGGAAAGACAATATAGCCAGAAAGGCAACCATCTGCTAATGTGCACAGGTAGCTTTGAAAGTGAAATCAGGAGAAAAAGGTAGACAGTAAACAGAAGAAACGTCAGAGAAGTGAGTAGCACAAGCAAGAGTGACACCCACCTCCCGAGAATGCATCTGTTCCCTCTCATGTGCAGGGTGTACATTATTCCAAGAGGTTTGCAGTTCCCACATCCTGCTTTTATATGCTTTAATGTTCTAGCAGCTGAGTGACCCCACAGGTATCTCTGCCAAGAATTACAAAGCAAGACACTGAGCATCCCCTCCCTCCCTCCCTGCTAGGGACTCGGTGTGTCTAGGACACCTGCTGTTCCCAAGGGTAAGGTGGAATCACCGGGCAAATACCAGCTGTGGTATAACTTTGCTTTCATGTTTCCTTTAACGTCCCTGAAACACACAGTGCAGGCTTTGCCTCAACGATACAGTAAAAGCACAGGCATTCAGCATGTATAATTTAGAGGCTGAGGTTTTGGCCTCCAGGGCCTTGCTTAGCTGATGATAATCCACTTGACAGGGTGATTTTTTCCCTAAATGATTCAGCATATCGCATCCCTTTTGTCCTGCTTATTCAAGGAGAAAATACCTAACTGAAACGAATAGCTTGTGGGGCGAGCACAGAACAACTGGGTTTGGTTCCCTCACAAGGTAAGTGACCTTGCATGGGGCACGCAGCCCTGCAAGAAGGTTGTTTTCAGCCGTGCTTACTTTACCCAACATGGCAGTGCCCTGCCTTTCTTTCAGGCTGATCATGTGGCCAATTGCAGTATTGCCACCCTCTACCCTGGTGAGCAAAGGTTGAGACGTGCCCTCCCCAGCCCTGCTAGAGTGATTCCACACGTACATGCATCGGGATGCAGCTAGAGCCACGTGGATACACCTAGTGGCTTTCAGTGCAAACGGTGTGGGGGGTAGGCTGTAAACAGCTGGAGTAATTCATATACCCTATTGCCTGATGCTTGGCTGTGTCTAGAGAAGAAAGAACATCTAACTGGCTCCAGGGCAGTGGGTGAGCTGCTCACACTGTCCAAATTCAGCCCAGGAGCCTTGGATTTGTCACTCCTGAGCTGGTGCATTTCTCACGTCAAGACCTGTGTCTTGATGTCTGTGCAGATTAAACCTTTTGCAAAACTAACATTTCAAGAAAAAACACATTCCCCTCCTTCCTGCCCCTTCCCAAAAGACCAGTGCAGAAATACTGGTGCTGAGCAGCTTTAAGTGTAAAGGTGTGTGCCCCCAAGTGGCTTCATTCAGCACTAAGCAACTCAGCCATTTTGAAGCCTGAGGCTCCTGGGATCCCAGCTTTGGCATTTTATTTTTGCAAACACTGGTTTCTAGGCTGTGTTTAATAATTCCTGTTAGATGTATCTCCACAGGTGACCCAGATTTGGAAAGCCTCTTTGTTTCAGATTGTTATGCACATATTTAAAGATGAGCTTAATGGCTTTCTCAGATCAGGGCCACATCAAACAGTTTTGTTACTGAAGAAGGAATGATTGCCTGCATTTGAAGTAGTTGTGCACGTCACACAAGCCTTGTCAACAAGGTGCAAATTCATCTAGGGATTCTCTTGGTTGCTGCTTAGCCACTTGAAATGTACATCTGATGTAGCCAGCATTTTTTTTCGGCTTTTAAAAATCGCTGTTAGAACAGGCATGCAACATTGAAGGCTTCAGCCTGTCTCGTGATTCCTCATCCCTCAACAGCGGCAGGATGAAGGGACAGCACAGCATCCTCTTTGCACAGCAGCTTGCTCCTCACAGTCATGGAGTCCCCAGCTTTGTCACGTTTCCTACAGTTTTAGACAACTGTGCCAGACTGAAGCGTCAACTACAAGAACTGGAGGAGGATTAGCTGTGTGCTGTTGCCTTACTATAAATGGAAAGTTGAATCTGGATATTTTACATTCAGTTTACTCTTTGAAGTAAATGGATGGTTCTTCCTCTCACCACATACTCCTGACTATTTTCCACTGTTATATGGTGGACTTGTTACATGGTGATACCGCTGTGCTCCAAATTCTTTCCCCTCATGTGATATTTCAATTAGACTTCTTACCTGGCCTTATGCCATTTCTTAACTGTTTCAAGGTGTGGGTAGGAGCCTTTACACATTCCCTAGAACAGTACATGTGAAAATCTAAACAGCTAATATTCATGCCAAAATATTGCTCTACCCATTGCTCATCTTTCCAAGGGTGCACTAAGATAGCTACCAGATATACACTGGTGTGACAATTGGCTGCAGGGTGTGTTTTGGCAAAAAGGGTGATCTGTTAGTCAAGCTGAGAAAGGAGCAGCAGAGAGTATCAGAACAAAGGGTTTTTACAATTCTGCTAACAAATTGTAAAGTAGCTGAAAGTGTAACTTCACCTTCACAACCTCCATTTATTTTTAGTTTTGCAAGGTAACATGAAGTGTGCCACAAATAATACGTGATAAGAGAGGGGGAAGTCAGGACGAGGAAAGGATGCGGCTTTGTTCTCCCTTTTTCAAAAGGATGCAAATGATGCAGAATGTATTCCCTTCTTTGCCAGACAAGCTTGGATACCACAAGTCCCACATCCCAAGGAAGGAACTGCCATTGGAGGAGATCATTTGTCTGCATAGTCCTTTTTCCAGTGATATTTTTTACTATATTCAGTTGAACAAATACTCTCTGGGGCAAGCCCCAGGCACGTGCTCTAACCAAGAGCCTGTGGAATCATCGTCTACATGAAATACTTCAGCAGTCTCAGGTACAAAGTACAGCTGCAATCCCATGAGAAGGGACTGAGTTCACGTTCCAAGTACTTATAGCCTAGTTAGAAAACTCACCTAAAAGAGGTGCCTGCTTAAAGTTTACCAGTTGAGTAGGATTTGAACCAGTCTCTTGACATTCAGAGAAGTGTTCTTAGGCATTGAGCTACTGAACAAGAGGAGAATAACACCATCACCACATCCTCAAACTTCTCTGAATCTCAGTCTTTTTCTCCTCTTTTTACAGATTTTTTTTTTTAATCGAACTAAGGAAAATTTTGGGGAAGGGAAAAGAAGTAATTTTGTTAAGCAGGACAATAAGTCTGATTGAAACCAATTAAAAAAAAGGATGACAAAATAAAAAAAATAAATCAATTATTCATTTGGCCCTAATCATGAAGACATTTTTTGAACTCATAATTTTCTACAGTTACAGTGTTCCGATAAATTTACAGGTGCAAATTTAACTGTCTAAATCAGCATCCTAATTCTTTGTCATGGCTACAGAGTTGCTGAGAATGCTGTAACTTTGGAAAATTGGATTAGATTCAGGGACTAAAATATTTGAATGCAAGTATATAACTAAGCCTGAAAATATTAGCCTACAGGAATAAACACTGCATTTGTGTGCCTTTTTGCACATTTATTCAAAACAAAGTAATTTTTCCACGTGCATCTTTTGGCTAACTCAGAATATTCCACAGTCAGAACCTGGGGGGGAATGTGCGGAGAGGGAGGAATGATTATGTTACGGCCATCCTTATGCGTCTTGGGTTCAAAACCACAATCACTTCTGCTTATCGATGCCAAGAAGCTTACAAAAGCCATTTCAGATTGTAACAATTCACTGCAAAATTGAAAACATATTCATTTGACTCCACCCTACAACAAGATAATCAAATAAAAACTTCAAATGCAAAAGCATTAGAAAATGTGATACACAGCCTCTTGCAGTACCACGCATGAAATAATGCTATCCACCCCGACCTACCCTCAAATATTTAACCCAGGAAAAACTGAGAATAACTGGGACATTTTGATCTATCTGTGGGCAGGTCTTAAACTTAAGGCTGCAAAATGAGTCTATAAAGTTGTTCCTAAATAAACTATAGCATGGTATTTAATTGAGCCGCATGAGCATGAAGCTGCATGAACTCAGTATAGAATAACACCAACTGCTTCTTTAATAATTCTCTCCAAAATGCTGCAGTCAGGGAACAGTTTATACTAATCTATGGGTTTGGGATAATTTAGTAATATTACTGATATTTCTACTTCAAAGAGAGTGTAGATAAAACAAAATAGTTTTATTTTGTTAAATCACAGTTATTGTTCTGTAATTTACATGCACCTTCTCATTCTATGAAGGAAATTTGAGTTAATATCATTCCAAAATTGTAACACATAAATCAGGATCTATTCCTGACAGCAAGACCTAACACATTAATAAGTCTCTTTTCACCTAAAGGCATTCCTTCTCAGTTTTAATAACACAAAAAGGAATGACTACACAGCTACGGAGCAAGGAAGGAAACCTTATTGTACATATGAAAAACAGACAAAAGATACTTTAAGGAAAAACTAGTTAAAATGAAAATCTCATACTATTTTCTGCCATTTCACAGAACATGCCCTTAGCTGGACTATGGGATAAAAGAAATATGAATCTTATTTTGCATTATTATACAAGCTTTCATCTCAGGAACTCATAAAGAAGTTCAGCAGTGACAAAATGTCTTTGTGGCACTGGTAAGTATTACTGTCCCCAAGAGGCAGAGGGTCACCTTGGGAACCACGCTGGGGCAAAGCACCTCTCCCGTATCGAAATGGCCATGTCCAGAGACTCGGCTATAAAAGTGTTTTCACATGTCCAGCCATTTTTCTCTAATTTATGGCAAAATGAGAACACTCGATCAGCCATACAAAAAACCCAACAAATATAATAATAATAATAATAATAATAATAATAATAATAATAGTCCCACCCTGAGGTAATCATATTTTTCAACTGTTAGGTTATTTTTGCAACAGTTTTGTTCAAGCTTTTAACCATTTAACTGTAATTTATTATTTTTCTAAGAATTTAAAGATATCTAATGATCACTTCTTTCCAGTCGTCTTCTTAAAAAACTCCAGTCCTAGTAAGGGATATGGGCAGATCTGGGCTTAGGACAGACCCCTTTTCCTCCTGTAGCCTGTGGCAGCTGCTGGCTCTCAAGACCAGCTCCAGCCCTGGATGTGTGGACCCATGGCCAGCGGGAAGGAGCTCCGCACAGGGGCATGCAGCTTTACAGGAATCCCCCCCCACACCTGGAGCAGGAGAGTGGGTGTGAGTGAGCCAAAATGAGGGCAACACACAGGGAGTGGCAAGTCTTTTGGAGACACAGGAGACACTCTTGTATTTCATGTGTCATCAGGGCTCTTAGAAGGGTTCCTCAATATCCACGAGAATTTTGCTTCAGGGACTACTAGAGAAGGTAGGAATTGACTCTAATTCACAGCTGTGTTTTATTTTCAGTGCTCTGAGAAGAAATTGTAGAGTCACACAGTATAAGGCCAAGGAGACTTCAACAAATACCTAATCCGACCTCCCACACAATCAAACAATTCCTGCTGTGGGTACCTTCCCCCAGCAATACATGAACTGTGCAACTTTCATAACAAGAGCTATATAGTGCTTCTTTTCTTTCAAGAGAGCCTTAAGGCAGACAGATTATGGATGTAGGCCTCAGAAATCTCTACGAGGTAGTTCTTACTTAAGAAAAAGGTAAAGAATACATGCCACCAGGCCGATCAGCACTTTGTCACTGTTCACTATTAAATGAGGAAGGAGCAGGAAAGATCAAAATTGTCAAATGAGTCCCCTCCTAGTCCCAGGCAGATGCTTTATAGCTTCCTTGCACTTTGGCAACCCTTGTATGGCTTGTTATGCTAATAGCTTTTAATTGAATTCTATCAGTGGCGATGCAAGCGAAGTGCTTACTGCGTACAATTGAGTTACCATGCTCTGCAGGTCTTTCAGATGTGACCAGATATTGTATGTTTTTCCTGCTGTTCCCATCTGTAAACTTTAGTTTATCCATCAGTGCCAAAGCAGATAGGTCTTTAATGTAGTCTGTGTGGAATCAGATGTTTCTATTTCCTACTAGCCTCGAAGTGACCTTGTGGCCAATGGCAGGCAGGCTGCAGCTCACTCCAGAGAGCACTCTTTCATCTAATAACGCCCAACACACAAAATACCAAACTAAAGTGTTGCTGATGTTCAGCCAACTACTTTCCCATGTTACTGCAGAAACAGGTCAAGTAATATCTCCCTGGGTGTGCTAGTTCATTGCCTTTCTCTTCCCTCTACCTGCAAACACAGTGCAGGCACAACATGCCTGATGCAAAAGACCCTCTTCTGTCTGTGAGAGCCTTCACTGACTAACCTACACTGCCTGCACCTCTCTGGCTCACACCTCAAACCTGTTCTGGGCCAAATTTCAAACTTCTCAGGTGAGGAAATAGGG
The DNA here is from genome assembly GCF_000699145.1 of Aptenodytes forsteri. NCBI lineage: Eukaryota > Metazoa > Chordata > Aves > Sphenisciformes > Spheniscidae > Aptenodytes > Aptenodytes forsteri. The sequence continues at coordinate 513,865 of NW_008794003.1, forward strand.
AGAATGTAAATCATGCATTACCTTGGCTCAGAGCATGGGCCAAAACTGTCTTTCACACAGTTTGAACAGCAGGGCATGGGAAGGGCTGGGCATGCTGCAGGCTTGTCCACCAGCTGAGGCTTGTTTTTCCTCATGGGCTCTGACAAACTATATTTGAATTATTCTGGGTTCACTACAACAGAACATGGTCTAGCATTCAGCATATTTATGTTGCAAACATCACCAGCTACATGTAATAAGCTAGCAGTTAAAACGTTAAAGTACCAGGAAGTCAGTGGGGGCTATTTTCTTAAGACAAGTTCACCTTTTCCAGATTTCAGCTTCAGGCCTGTTTTTGAAAAGCTTGGCTTTCATTTCCTCAGAACCTTAGAAAGTTGCAGGGCAGAAACAAAACAAAAACCTATAAAAATAATGAAACTAGAGATGGGGGCATATTTTACAGCACATTGAACCATGAGCAAAAAGTGTAAATTAGGGAAAAATAAGAGACTACAGAGTGCTTATACAGCCAAACCAATGTTTTCCTGGGATCTGAAAAAAACCCCCTAATAATAAGTGACAACTCCCATCCCACAGCAAAGCAATAATTTAAAACTAAATTTACATTGTAATTAGCCTTTCAAAAATGCAAATAACTTCAATATAGATGTCCATTAATAATCTCACTGCTGTCGGGAAGCCTGTTCCACCCACACATGCTACTTAATTAAACTCAGAGTTCCTCATTCATACAAACAGACAGTTATGAAGAACAGGTGGTCCCTAATTTGAAGATAATGGATAAGTGGATCTCAGTATAACTTCAGGGCCTCAGATTATCTCATTTAATGTTTTTCTTGTACCTTTGAAGATTTTATTTTAAGCTCAGTTTTGTTTTTCTCTTACAGCCATGACGTAGTATATCTATAACAGAATACAGTGCATGTTTGTCTTTTAATAAAATGACACAGATCACTTTCAGAGCCATTAAAACTGCTTAAAATGAGCTCACCAGTTAACCTGTAACGTGCTGCATTTTTGATGTGACCACAGGACTATTGTTCACTCACACACATACAGCAGATAAGAGCTTGGACATTTGGAAAGTGTTAAACCTTTCCTCCTCCTCTCCAGGTTTAAGAAACTTGAATTTCCAAAGACAGACTTGCTAGGATTGCCTTCTCACACGGCAGCAAGCCTAAGAAATGTCTTTGAGGTGGATCTAAAGGAAAGACGTGAGGACAGTTTCCTACCCTTATGTGGCCTGAATAACCTCTTCCCACACGGACTGGCCATTTGAAAGACAAGCTCCAGTTCTGTCAAAAGCTTCTGTGCTGCAGATGATAAGTGTAGTGATGGGAAGGCTGGTGTACAGCAAAGGTCTCTAAGGCTGCTTGCAGCTGGAAAGTCCCCTGCTGGTCTGCAGGATATTGAGAGCATCCTGAAAAGAATCGGTAAAACTTCAGCTGGCTGGTACTTTGTACTGTCAGAGGAGTAGGGGAGGGGAAGAGAGAGGGGTCTGGAAAGAACAGAGGTGGCCAACAAAGAAGTCCATAGTCTTTGCGCTGGGCTGCCAGACCTACACTCAGCCAGCACTCTGCTCTGTAGGGATACCCAGGTGGTGGAAAAAAAACCATATAGCACACTCAGGATTGCTCCCAGTGTTTTGATGGTTCCCTTGCATGTTGTCACAGCGTTGTGTGAAGGCAGGCAGCAAGCTCAGGCCTCGGGCTGTGCAAGTGCTACTGAGCTAGGCTCCATCTGAGCTGGCTCTGGACAGAATCACTGAGGATGCCCCTTAATTAATTAGGATTCAGTCTAATTAATTAACCACATGGCAGGTTGTCTGTGGGTTGATAATGTTCACGGGCTGCACAATGTTTATAGGGAGTTCTTTGCCTGGCGGTTTATACCTAGAAAGCACAGAGATCTGGAGGAACAGGCTAGATTAGAGGGAGTTTTTACTGCCACCTGCAAATTTTAAAGCACTTACTTTATGTGGGGTTTCACTATCCCCAGCTGACAGCTCATGAAATACTGGAGGAGAAAGCAAGGCAGGGAAGAGCTGTGTCTGGTACTCAGGTCTTCCGACACACTATTTACCTGATAAAAATCGCTTCGCTTGAGCTGAGACCTTTTTGTTGTGGAGAATTATTTCAGAATTTCTGGTGCTGCAGAAAGTCAAATTGCATCTCTGTACAAGGGGATGGCAGTAATAACTTCTAAACTCATTGTATAGGATTTGAAGGATCCCTTGGAAGGCCCAAAAATGAATAGGAGAAAGGCTGAGACAGCTCCCAAACTTCACCCAGAAAGGCATCACATTTGGCATTTCAGCTGTGCAAACTGCAATGACTAATTCAAAACAATGAAGCATTTAAAGACAGAGACTATCTATAGCAGAAACAAATGTGTCTTTTATACCCAATTCTAACAGCCATTTAAAGAGAAAATATAATCACAGTATAATCAATGGAGTGAGTAATATTTACTGGTTGAGTGATGAATGGCTCTCTCTGGAGGAAAGGATATTTTTATGTATGACTTCTGACAGCTAAGGTAGCTGTGAGATGCAGCCTGAAATAAATAGCCATTTTATTTTAAGAAAGCTGGATGATTCAAATAGTGCAGGCAAAGACACAGCAACTCACACCTCCACTAACAGTTTATTCACTAGTCTGTTTCTTTTGTTCAATTCTGTTCTACCTCCCACTGTTACTGAGGCAACTTCTATTTTTCAGTAAAACTTTATTACAAGGTTGCTTTTAAGGAGAAAGGACAAAGAGGTTAAACCGTGGTGTTACAGGTTACCCCCTACCAGCCGTCAGTGTGCATGATGGTAGTTTGAACTGAAACGGGTACACTAAGTTGCATTGCTTTGCACAACTTAAGCTAACTTACGATCCTTCAGCGTGGGCAGGGCTAGACGTGCACACCCAACTGTGCCTGAAGTTTAGCAAGAACAGGTGAAGATGCCATTACTCAGCTGTGTGTCAAAGCCAACTTTACAAGAGTTGCTGATTTTTATGTGATGAGACTATCCTTTATTTGCATTTATTCAGTGGCATATTCAGAAAAAATAATTTGAAATATTGAATATAAGGGTGCTCAATCATGTAGCTGCATCTTGAGCAAGTGGAGAACAGATACACCATAGGAACACACACACATGTGTGCAATATGCTCTGATTGGGCCAGACTGGGACAACAGGAGATGTTTTCTCTGACTATGCTCTATTTATCTGAGTTAAATGAAATGTTGTTGGAAGTTTTAAAGGCTGTTTTTTTCTGGGGAGGAAAGGCTGTACTCAGAGGTATTTTTCCTACATATTTATTCTACAAGCCCCTTTAAGCAGGCACTATCTGTTACACATCAAGAATATTGAGGCCTTTACCACCAACAGAGTCCTGTGTCTAGTCCATGGCCTACACTCTACTTCTATATCATCTATCTTTTTAGAAATCAAATAATCCTCATATTATACAGCAGTCAGAAGACAGATAAAAATATAACAGTTAATGCTAGTACGGCAGATATTGTGTATTCAAACTCCACTGTCAAACTATAAGCGTATGGTAAAGGAATCAAGAGCAGATTGTCTCCTTTATCATAAATTAGTTGTATGCCCATCAGGTGATCTCTGTTCTCTGCTCCTTTATTCCTACCCACACTGCTCTCTTCCTCCTAATAGTCAGCCTTGTGTTTTTCTCCCAGTTTTGCTCCTCCTGTTTGTGTAGCTGTACAACACAATAAGGCTAGCTGGAAAGCTCCAATTCAGTTAAGCAGAAATAAGCAAAATCAAATGAGAGGCTTGGGTCTGCAAGATCTCTTAAATCTGTTGTGGTGGTGTTTGTGGATGAAGACATATCTGCAGCTATCACTCTTTCTAAACAGAGCTTCAACATTCCTCTGGAGTGCAAAAGCCTCATGTTCAAGTCCATGCTCTACAACTTTGGTGCAAGCAATAAGCCATTTATTTAAGGAAGTGAAGAGTTCAAAACCTGTGAGAGTGGAAAAGGTGTTTATTTGTTTTTCTTTTTGGCTAGGTCTCCAAGCAGTGCTACTAAAGCCTCAGAGAAAAGTTTGTGCACTCAAAAGTTCATCTGCCCCCTCCCCACCAGCATATTGATTTATTTGGTAGAAGACAGCACCTCTCCCTGCAAGTCTTCTCACTCAAATAGCCAGTTTCTCCTGAACGTCTGGTATGACCAACCCTAATCTCCCCCTCACACATTTCATTACTTTGCTGACTTTGACCCTGTTGAACACAAGCTATGAGGCCTCCTTGCTCTCCTGTACTTACATTCCTATTGATTCTTCCTTCTCATCGTGTCTTTATATACGTCTCCCTAAGCTCTATGTGCCCCAGCCCAACAAATGTCTGACTTCATGCCTAAACACTACCCTGAACAGAAATGCTTTCTTGAGTAGGGGCCTCATTTTGGAACAGCCCCAACTTCTAGTCCAACAGGCTCTTTTCTCTCCTTCAGAGCCCTCTTTCATCTAAGTGCTCATTTCATAAAGCTTTCTGCAATCAATTTCCTCCTCAATGTCATCTCCACTTCCCCCTTTACTTAAACTATTGCCCTCTTTTTTTGCTCCTGTCTGATTCAGAGTGTAAGCATTGTGACCAACTCTGCATGCCTTGATGGCACTAATAATGTATCATTATGTATAATGATGTAATCAGAGAAAGTTCAAGAGGCAGTTCAAGCATGGGGAGGCTGGAACCAGCCCATCTTCAGATGTGTAGAGCCTGCCATACAATTTGAGATAAAAGGAAAATATGTCAATAAACAGTTAAACTATGTGAGGAGAAAGCAAGGGGAAAGCCATGATATTAACTTTATATTAACACTGTATATATTGTGGGAATAGAGAAGGGCAAGTGGATCTGAAGTTTCCAATTTCTCCAAGTAGCATTATATCACTGAAGATTTTGCATGAGACTATTGCATAATGGGAAAAGCTTGTGCTTGCAAGACACATTCCAGCAGCAGCCAGGAAGAAAGGCACATTGTGTAGCTTTCACCTTCTCTTGCCAGATTCCCTGTTATTATTTTAGGAAGGCACAATTACACGCTCACAATTTTCATAGATTTTTGAAAAATGCCCCATTGATTAGATTTTACAAACTGCCCAGAAAAGGAACTCCAGAATTAATGGCAGGCTGACACAGTCTATATTAGTTTGTTCACAAAACCTCTTTGTAACTGTCAGCATGTGGACCCCATGGCTGTAGGACACACTGTCAGTTTCTTAGAAAGATGGAAGAATGTTGCAAATTCATTTTTTCTCTGTCAAACATTTAATTTATTATTGAGTCTCTATGCACATTAACATCTCTCTCCTGTGCCAGCACTACTGCAACAATAAACATTTTTGTATTTCACTTGCCAGCTAAGTTTGCACTACCCTTGCTCTAGCACGGAGACGTTCATGGCAGTATGTGCTTAACGAATGAGCATAATTAGCCAGAAGATGTCTCAGCAGGCTGGTGAGGTGGCAGCACACTAAATTGCTACATAAAACGTAAAGCTAAATGACTCACACACCTGGAGCTAGTGATAAATAAGCTTGACACAATACAGTTGCTGGTCTCTTAACATGCCAGTCTGAGTTCACTGTGCTGGAAGCTTGGAGGAGCCGTGTAGGTGCCCTACATCCTGCATCCCTGGGCTCCTGCTCGTGTGCCTGTGGGCAGAGTTTCCCTAAGCAACGGTAGGAGCCTGTAAGGTTGTCAGTGACCCCAAATCTTTGATACAAGGTGCTCCCTTTCCCTGTAGCAGATTCAGGAGAGTGGAGCAGACATCATGTCTTCAGCAATTCCAGCTTACAGTTTGGCAACTGAGAACAAATCTCCTTTTGATGACGATTCAAGGTAAGAGGCTGCAGGGAGCAGTGGCAGCTTGGGACCACTGCACACTGCTAAACCTGCCACACAGGCAGTGACCTCTGGGTGGGACAGATGACTAGGGGAAGCCAGATTTACCGGAGTCCCTGTGGTGCTGATGACACTGGAAAATGAAGGTGTAAAAAGACAGAAAATGACTAAGAGCAAGAGGGGTACACCTCTGCTAGCGTAAATCTTGCTAGCAAAGGGAAGGCACCATCTTCTGCACCTGTGAACATTTCTGGGCTGCTGCACCATGCCATGCTACTGCCTGTGCCACGATTGTGCCTCCAGCACCTACATCTGCAGCTTTGTTTCACTGGGTAAAGCTGAGCAACAGGAGATTGGTCTAACAGAAAACAGTCAAAACGAAAAGCTGGGCAGGTACTTACAAACATGAGAACTGGCAAAACAGACACTGGGATCTCTTCAATCTGGTTAAAGACAAAACAGAGCTGAACTGAAACTAAAGCCTGGGCATCTCTGTGTTTCAATGAAGATCTGTATTTTGCAGGGTAGGACTGCACCCGAGTCACTGCGGGTTATTCAGCATGTGAAGGGATGTTCATACTACTTTAGTGCTGTCCAACCTGGACACTTTATTCTGGGCTAGAAAGTCCATGTGAGGGAGTTACACCAACACACCTACAAAAGAATAGCGCGGGTGGGCATGTTGAATCACAGCTATGTCAGCCCATTTCCTTGTGTTGCTATGCCCCCAGCTATGCCATGGGGGAATGGGCTGGATTATACATTGTGTCTTGCAGAGTCAATCACATCCACATTCCTGGGTCTTTGTTACGAATGATGTTGTAATAAGCATAAAGAATGCAGCTTGCAGTTTGAGATCCCAAGATGAATTTGCAGTGCTGACAGCTAGTGAAATCATCTCTTGATTTACAATCAGAGGAAATTTGATACAGGAGTCACTGCGAGAGGATAAATGTGTCATTTTTAGAGTCACTTTAACTATAACCCCACTTTAATTGCGGAAAATACAAAATAAGTGCCAAATGGAAGTATGAGAAGCAATTTTTTCTGTTCATTACTGACAGAAAATAAGCCATGATCTTATCCTTTCAGACTCTGTAAATTCAAAACACCCTCTACATTCTAAGCCCTATTTCCCTAGAATGAGAAGTAAAACATATCTGCATATTGTTACAGTTATAAAGCTGTAGAAAAAATCTTTCTTGTCTATAAGTAAGATTGATAGGCATTTTCCACTAAAACTTAATTTCAAATGAGAATTTAAATTATAAGTTTTTACATCTGCCATGCAGTAGGAGCTTGAATATTTTTAATCAGTATGGACATACTTCGCATTGTTCAGGAGAGAAAAAGAAGACTACAACATCTAACAATAGTCTTACTACAGAGCAGTCCTTCCAACTATATTTTGGCAAGGAACTGCAGCTTGCAGAAATCAAGTAACCATGGTGTCTAGTCATCTTTACATCCTCTGATATCAAATGCAGTTTAAATAACCACAGTTAAAACAACTTGCTTTGGAAAAATAGTACAATTCAGTACTGAGTTGTTGTTTTTTTTTTTTAACAAAAAGCTGCTGCTTCTTACCTCTGCAAGGGGATTTAACTCATAGAAACTATATCTTTGGTAATAAACTTTAAGATACTATCTTGACTACTCAAGTTTTAGACTTGTTTGGATTTAGAAAATTGGAAGCATATGGATCAATTAAGAATGAATTAATGTGACATTCCAGCATGAAAGAGATGCTCAGAAACCAATTGCAAAATAATCAGTTTAAAATGTCACAGAAATTTAAAATGTCTCATAAAAGTACCAGTGGTGAAACTTGGCCTTCAGTGAAGTCAAAGAGATCTTTAAAACCAACTTCAGCTAGGGCCAGGTTTTCAACCCCAAATATTTTGACTTCATAGTACATTTGCCCCGGCTTGAACAGCAAACCTCCAGGGAAAGCAAAATCCTGGAGCTACTGATGCTTCAGCATGGTGTTAAAGTGTATAATCCATCTTTACAGTGGAACATTTAATGGAAACTATGAAAAAGTGAATGTGTGACTGCAGGTCTCCACTCATGTCCAGCTCATTTTGGCTGAGACACCAGAGTCCTGCCTTCCACCCTTCTGCCCTTCTACATCTTCCCTTGGGACAGGATTCAGCAATCATGGGGCTGTTGCCTCTTTAACATGAAACTTTTTTCAGATGACTTGGAACCTCAAAATTACAGAAAACCTACATTTCATATATACATGTTTGTTCTCCAACATCCTCTGACCATCCCTTTCCTCCCCATTTTAACTCATCTTTTACAAGCTTGTTTTCAAGGAAACTCTGATCCTGAAAATACACTCACACACATTTGCACCTTAAGCATTGCAAATAGTCTTACTAAGGCCAAAACCATCAGTTAACCATACATGCTCTTCCCTCCTCCCAACCCACCTCTCCCCACTTGTCTCTACTCCACTTTCCTTCCTGACACTCTAATTGGGGGCTTTAAACTGTTAAGTCTTCAGGATATAAATTATATCATCTTGCGTGTTTGTACATTGCCAAGCACAAGAATAGTAACTGCTCGCCTTTTCTGGCAATCCTATGACACCTTTTGTAAGAGGGTGGAAGCTCTGGAGGTCTAATTAAATTTCAGTGTGGGTGATCACATTCTACTTTCCTAAATTCCTTCTGCTTATCTAAATTCCTCCTGTAGTTACAACCTGATACAATATTTCTCTTCACTTCCCACTCCAGCATGCTGTGTAGTGTGACTGTGTGCTTTTAAACAGCTGCTGCAGTCCTTCCCAGAGCTCCGTTTCATTAGTGGCTAACACATCTTCTGTCTATATAGTTTGCAATGTGAAACACACATTTCTGCGTGTCTGTATACGTGTGTGAGAGAGAGATGGAGTATTTTATTAATACGGATTTCTTTAAAACGTAGAATAAGACACTAATTCTTAAACTACCTCCACGGATCACTTGTGGATGGCCCATTACAAGCTGGTATGGCACATGGTGCTCATTTGCTCCTTGTTTCCAGCTGCTAAATTGCACTGTGACACTGTTAAATATACGTTAAATACTTTCCTAATGTTACTTAAGCAAGTAAATTGCTTCCATTGCCTGAAGGAAATTCTGCAATTGCAAGCATGGGGGGAAAGGAAGGGAAAGGACGATCAACAAGAATCTCTCTGGTTAATGTGATCCACGCCATAGTGGGTTCCTGCTCGCAGACAGAAAAACTGCCCTGCTCTAGCAACATGTTAGGTGCTGTTCAGGGCCGGGTCCCACTAGCCAAGCTGTGTTTTGGGCCAGACCTCTGAAAAGTGCCAGTTCTTTTCTTTGCTTTTTATCAGACATCCAAAGCTTTTCAGGATGCTTGGCACATCGTCATCATTAAGTCTCTTCAGGGGAGGGGATCAAGATGGTTAGCCATAGACTGAGGTACACAAAGTGATGGGTCACCTGGAAACCTCGGGGTAGGGTGGAGGGAGATATACAGTGACACTCTACAAGGACAAAAGACTGACCCTGTTAGAGCAGCCTGTGGAGCTGAAGCCAGAGGCTGCGCCCAGTGCCCAGAAAGTGAAGTATGACATTGCAGCCTTTTGTATCACAATACTTAAGAATAGATGTCTGTTTATTTAATGAATCTGAGAATTTCCAAGAACTGTTGCCACAGCCTGTATGCGATTTCTTTTCTTTTTCTTTCTCTCTCTCTATTTTTTCTTTTTTTTTAAAGCAAACCAACAGAAAATAAAATTAGACTTTTAGACTAACGAGACCAAATCTGCTTAGGTTGTCGTGACCCAAAGGATAAGATGGAAAATGACGACTAAAAAAGTTGTAAGTGAAAGAGTTCTACACACACATACATTCTCCCACTCCATTTATATAAGGACTAGTCAGAGGCAGAAAATAAGGGACTTTTACTGCTACTATCCAGCCTATCATCTTTGCTCCCAGCCAACTCCCAGTATCTACAGGGAGTTTCTACCGTTGTGGACATAAGCCTATGCAAACAGCATGTTTGTTATACAACTGTACAAACACACATGCACGTACACAGTTCAGCATGGTCATGCCATGGCAGCCAGACTGTGTGTTAGTGTGCGACGTGTGCTTGGGTAGCACACAGCAGATTTGGTTGCCTTTGGCAGGCTTGTGTCGCTCTCTGCTTGCATTAGCATCAGAACGTGTAATAGGCCGTTCAGAGTAGCTGTAGAAGTTGCTGGTTTTAGATTTCTATTTCTAAGTGAGCAGTTGGGGTTTGTGTCCTGTTACAGAACAAGGACCACAGATCAGTAACACGAATATTTGAAGCTTGTACACTTCCACTCTCATTATGGTGTTTGTCACAAAGATGAATTAATGTTGTGCCATTTTCAGTTCTCATTACAATCTTTGTCATGAGATGAAATATTAGACTCTTAAAGCCTGTATGAATCATAGCAGCATGCTCTACTATGTTGACCTTTTCAATATTCTGTGTTTGGACTGGCTGGCATTTCCTCTCCTCTTCCTCTGTAACAGCCACACTAAACTTGTGGGCAGGCTGCACTGGGCTTACCAATGAAAATGCAGAATACTGATGAAGTCAGCATTGCATAGGCATGTCTGTATTTTGAGCAATTCATTACAGAATTTGAATTCTAGTTACCATGCAAAAGGAGGGGACTGAAAAAATGGAAAGCCTTACTTGCTGCTTCTGTAAAACACTCACACACATATGTTGAAGATTATTATAAGGTTTTTTTTATATTGAATCTATATTTTGTGTTTGATAGTGTTACTTTTAATCTCTAGAGCGTGACCAGACCACTTAGGCTTTATTGTATATGGGATGACTTATCTGACAAAGGTAGATGAATAAATATCTAGCTAACTTGGCAATGAAACATGAAACTAAGGTAACCTGAAGTGAACTGCCCTCATTATAATACTAAAAAACACACCCACAGGTCAAGAAGACCCTTGCCCAGGTGAAGACCCTTCCCCTGCGCCATTTATATAAGGACTAGTCAGAGGCAGAAAATAAGGGACTTTTACTGCTACTATCCAGCCTATCATCTTTGCTCCCAGCCAACTCCCAGTATCTACAGGGAGTTTCTACCGTTGTGGACATAAGCCTATGCAAACAGCATGTTTGTTATACAACTGTACAAACACACATGCACGTACACAGTTCAGCATGGTCATGCCATGGCAGCCAGACTGTGTGTTAGTGTGCGACGTGTGCTTGGGTAGCACACAGCAGATTTGGTTGCCTTTGGCAGGCTTGTGTCGCTCTCTGCTTGCATTAGCATCAGAACGTGTAATAGGCCGTTCAGAGTAGCTGTAGAAGTTGCTGGTTTTAGATTTCTATTTCTAAGTGAGCAGTTGGGGTTTGTGTCCTGTTACAGAACAAGGACCACAGATCAGTAACACGAATATTTGAAGCTTGTACACTTCCACTCTCATTATGGTGTTTGTCACAAAGATGAATTAATGTTGTGCCATTTTCAGTTCTCATTACAATCTTTGTCATGAGATGAAATATTAGACTCTTAAAGCCTGTATGAATCATAGCAGCATGCTCTACTATGTTGACCTTTTCAATATTCTGTGTTTGGACTGGCTGGCATTTCCTCTCCTCTTCCTCTGTAACAGCCACACTAAACTTGTGGGCAGGCTGCACTGGGCTTACCAATGAAAATGCAGAATACTGATGAAGTCAGCATTGCATAGGCATGTCTGTATTTTGAGCAATTCATTACAGAATTTGAATTCTAGTTACCATGCAAAAGGAGGGGACTGAAAAAATGGAAAGCCTTACTTGCTGCTTCTGTAAAACACTCACACACATATGTTGAAGATTATTATAAGGTTTTTTTTATATTGAATCTATATTTTGTGTTTGATAGTGAATGAGTGACTATAAGAACATTTTGATTAATCTTTATGTTAGCGTTATGTAGGGGTTGCTGTGTTATTCACTGGACCATGTTAACCTTACTTTTAAGTCTCTAGAGCGTGACCAGACCACTTAGGCTTTATTGTATATGGGATGACTTATCTGACAACTTGAAAAGGTAGATGAATAAATATCTAGCTAACTTGGCAATGAAACTTACTTTTAAGGTAACCTGAAGTGAACTGCCCTCATTATAATACTAAAAAACACACCCACAGGTCAAGAAGACCCTTGCCCAGGTGAAGAGCCTTCCCCTGAGCAAGCGTAGTAACAGAAGAGAATGACACAGCAGGTATTATAAGTGTATGTAAATCACTAACCAATCATTGTAATTGGGAGTGTACTACCTTGTAATTCTTGTGTATAAATATAATGGTGATCTAGCCATAGGTGTGCTTGATTTGTGGAAATTCCACCTTGCACCCGGTGCCACAATAAAGAATGCCTGCTTTCTAAAACTCCAAATTGAGTCTTAGAGAGTTCTTCATCTGCCGATTTACGGCAACACATACACATGCTCAATGAAAAGAAAGTAACTCCTGAACAGTTGTAATGAAAAAGAAAAACAAGTCCCCATCTACCAGCCATTGTTTGAAAAAAAAGAAAAAAAAAAGGTCATAAATCTGTTGTTAAATGGCCTGAAGATTGTCATCCAACTTCTTCCTTTATTTTCCAGTGCCGGGTGTGGAATTTCCTGCTTTCCTTACACTGATGATATCAACACTGCACAACCAAAGGCTGGACTGGGGCATTGCGGAGTGGGTCTCCAGTGTTCTCTAATAGCTCCTAGTTGAAATCAGTTTATATCAGACTGTTTGTATGATACCCAGGATCTTTTAGGAGAACACTGGAAATTATTCCCTCCCTGAGTTGTCACAGAGGAGGGCAAAGAGTTCGGATGCCAGTCAACATAATAGCTCGAGACACACTGCTAAAATGTCCATTTGTACCCCCATTTTCATTGCAGATGTGTGTTTCATCCCAGATGTCAACTGATAAGACAAATATACGACTAAGGACCCCAAGCAGTCCTACATCCCTCCTAATTTTGTGCATGCTAAAGGGCATTTTAACACAGGAAGACTGCTGAGGGCCTATGGACCAGTGTGCCGCTTGGACAAAGCCGATCTGAGTGCAGGAACGTGACTAGGTCTGGGGGAGGCTGTGCTGCGCATCCCCAGGGCCACAGGCTGTGACATGCAGACAAGAGCCCTCCCAGAGAGGCTGAAGTATTCTGGGCACACAGAAAAGGAGTGGGGCTTCATCATTTCTGGTGCAGGGTTTAGCGGCAATCTTGGGCCCATCCTCATATAAGAGGCAGGGGACAACCACAGCCCCAGGGCTGTGAGAGAAAGACCAGACATGAGCCAGCATAAGGAACTTTGGGATCTTAACTCTGTCTTAAAAGACATCTGCATACAGTGTGCTGCTCCTGTAGTTAAATATCATGCACACTATGGATCTGAGACCCTTCTTAACTGCCTATGGTTTCTGGTCCATTTGTCACATTTACAGAGATCAAAAGCCTTTAAAAAATAGGAAGATTTATTTATTGAACTTAAAATCTGTGAGCTTGCCAAAGCCCCACTATTTTAAAACATTCTGTGAAGCAAAAAGTCAAACGGGTTGGAAAATGTGTCATTTTAGTCCTTGTGAAGAATCGTAACAGCAAGAAGGAAAGGGCCACATTGCATCTCCAAGAGCACGGAGCACAGACTGGGGAGCACAGCTGACCTGAGTGCTGTCTAACCTATAAACATCTCCAGCAGCCCACTGCCAGACCACTATCTTGCATTTGCCCTCCCAGGAGGCCTTCTCCACTGCGGGCCTGTCAGAACCATATTTTTCTAGAGCTGAAATAAACTTCACACAACTTTCAGTAACAAGGACGTCTCTTTCTACATGAGTGGCCTGAATCAGATCGAAAAGAATAAACTCTTCTTAGATTAATTGAAACCAGAGTTCAGAGTCTTCCCAGAAAGGCCACAAATCTGAAACAGAGACTGAGATGTCACGGAGGAGCTAAGTTAAAGGCCATACATGTTGTCAAAACAAAACCTTAGGATAAATATTTGTGTTTAATGCAATATCTTTCATATGAAAGTTCATGAGCGAACTCATTGCCAATGAGAGCACATTGTTTAGGACAGGCAGGTGGTGATGCACTCCATTACATTTTGCATCCTCGGAGTGAAACTTACCCCTTACCCTCCTCCTCTTAGAGTTACTACAGAGGGTGCAGAAGAGCAGTTTCACAGTAGCAACCTTAGCATGCAATAACAGCCAGGCTGCCCTCTCCCCAAACTGGGAAGCACTCACCTGCAGGAAGACATACATATAAACCCACCCCCTCCCCTGGGGAAGGTCCATCCCTGCAAGCCAGAGCTCCTTTTATGTGGATATCATAAAATTATGTGGATAATGTCTGTCTGCAACTGCCTCCACACTCCTGCGAGTCTCCCACCCCAGCTGAGGGCAAAAAGTGAGAGATTGCTCCTTCCTGCAGGCTGTCACCCTCCCTCTGGGGTACATTCAGCAAATGCAGTCTCACGCTAGGGCCCAATGCTCATGGGATGGAAATTTTAAACGTATTTTCCTGACCTCAGTGGAGAACTTCCATTGAAGTCCCTCCTCCAGTCGGGGTGCAGGGCTCTGACAAGAAGCTCTGGAACATCTGGAAGGTAGCACCAGCCTCTGCCTCACCATTTTATTTCTTGGTCCAGCAGTGTCACACAGCCCTGACCCCGGTAGTTTGACAGCACATATTCCCTTCTGCCAACCCTACTGTGAATTGCTGTGGTTTAATAAGAAACAACTGGAAGATGTACTCTTCACTGGGTAAAAAACTGGCTGGGTGGCTGGGCCCAGAGAGTTGTGGTGAATGGAGTTCAATCCGGTTGGCGGCCGGTCACGAGCGGTGTTCCCCAGGGCTCAGTTTTGGGGCCGGTCTTGTTCAATATCTTTATCAATGATCTGGATGAGGGGATCGAGTGCACCCTCAGTAAGTTTGCAGACGACACCAAGTTGGGCGGGAGTGTTGATCTGCTCGAGGGTAGGAAGGCTCTGCAGAGGGA